>NC_056739.1:1369554085-1369577997 GCF_019279795.1 Protopterus annectens
GCAGTGCCTTCCATACGTTCAGACCACAAATTGAGCAAGAAAGAACCAAAGGAGGAGGTGTATCCATCTTCATTAAGGATAAGTACACCTCGAGACTGGTTAAACAGTATGACTCTTTTGAGTTACTCCGTGTCCAATTAACTATAGGCAAAGCTCCCTACCACATCATAGCCAGCTATATGTCCCCCACCATGAAACAGGAAAAACATAGCACATACCTGGACTTACTGGAGTCACTTGACATACAGCCCAACAACTTACTCATTGGTGACTTTAATTATCCTACCACTGACTGGGAAACATACACACCCACAAACATGTGACTCATTGGTGACTTTAATTACCCTACCATCGCCTGGGAAACATACACAACCACAAACATGTGACTCATTGGTGACTTTAATTATCCTACCATCACCTGGGAAACATACACAACCACAAACATGTGACTCATTGATGACTTTAATTATCCTACCATCGACTGGGAAACATACACAACCACAAACATGTAACTCATTGGTGACTTTAATTACCCTACCGTTGACTGGGAAACATACACAACCACAAACATGCTGGCTCAGAGGTTCTTAGACTTTGTCAGTGCAAATGCTCTGGAACAGCTGGTCAGCACACTCACAAGAGGCTCAAATGTCCTGGACACAGTACTCACTAACATGGGATAGCAATGTACTCCCCCGCAGGTGATATCCTCCCTGGTAAAATCAGACCATAAATCAGTGTTGTTTGATGTAATTATAAGACCATATATCCTATCAAGCTCAAAAATGATTAAGAATTTTTCAAATACAAATTAGCTCCTAAAACGTCATAGTTAATGATGTACTCTGCCCTCTCCACATCAAGCAGAGTACCTCATTAACCCTTTTTAAGTGCAGCCTTGATAACTGGATGGGGAAAAGAAAATACACCCCTGGAATTCCACCTATGTCACTGCTGGACAGGGGCATAGGGTGCTGACTTGTCGGAATATGGGCTAAATTCTTGGCTAGGCTTGTAAGGGCTGGCCTCAGTGCCAATAGCCTAGTAACTTCCTATGATTCTGTGGTATAAGAAGTTTCAAAGCCCCCTCAAAGCACATAACATGGACTCCTATGCAGAGGTGTACACCAATGCCACTTAAGCAGTTGCATAGAATTGGCTGTACCTAACTGGATTAAAACCAGAGTATTGCGAAAAAAACAAGCCACCCTGGTGGACCCCTAGTATAAAGAGGCTAAGAAACAAGAAAAAGAAACTAATGTTCAAGAACAAGAGGGAACTGGCTCAACAGAGGAAGAAATCCCTCTTTGTCTTAAACAACTTTAACAATTGGCCTACTTTCTTGGTGTCTGCTTGAACCAGACACCCTTGGGAATATAGGTTGAACTTGGCTAGGCTTGTAAGGGCCCTGGAGCTGTTAACCTAGTAACTTCCTATGATCCTATGAACAAACAAATTAGAGATCTTGTCAAGTCCTCCAAAGTTAATTATGAAGCAAAAATAGCCTCCCTAGCTACAGATAATCACAAGGCATTCTTTAATTAACTCTGAAATCTAAAAGGGAATAGCCAGTTATGCACTGAATTGGTTGTTGATAACACCACTTGCTAGCTGGCAGATTCGAAGCAAACTTCATTCCCCTGTCCCCTCCAGTCATCCCCCAAATTATACCTGCCACCATTCCTCAGCCTATTATCTCAAGCGAGCTAGTCATCTTGGCGCTCTCCAAGGCCAAAAACACGGCATCAGTAGGACCAGACAACATCCTAGGTTGCCTTTTAAACAACTTAAAACATGACCTAACAGGCCTCCTTGGATCCCTGTTTAACCACAGCCTGTGAACTGGCTATGTTCCAGCAGAATTGAGGACAGCAACAGTAATACCTCTGCACAAAGGGGGACCATCTAACAACCCTGGGAATTATAGGCCCACAAGCTTGACTAGCCTAATCTGCAAGGCCATGGAAAGAAACATTATGAACCTTATTAACAGGGATATAGGTACTCTCCAAACTCTGGACCCAACCGAGTTTGGATTTGTTAAAGGTAGATCATTCTTTTTAAACATGGTTGACTTCATAGAGAAAGTCACCAAGGCCCTGGATGAGGTAAGTACCACCTATCTTGACCTAACCAAGGCATCTGACATAATCCCCCACTCAGGCATTATAGAGAAACTGTCCTAATTTAAAATTAACCCATGAATTTATCAGATGGCTAGCCAACTGGCTCACTGACAGGACACATGCTGTCAAAGTGGATGACTTGACCTCTAGCAGAAGATTAGTCACCAGTGACATACCGCAGAGTTCTGTGTTGGGCCTCTCACTGTTCAGAATTTATTTCTCAGAAGTACCACAAACTTGGATGGCCTGTGGCTGATCAATTTTGCTGATGATTGTAAACTGAAAGCAATCACTGAGTACCCTAACAATGTTAGTATACTGTAGACAGGGTTAACACAGACAAATGATTGGTGCCAAAGCCATGGATTAAAGCTAAATGCAAAAAGAATTAATTTCTATTCCCTTTGGAAAAGTTGACATCCCTGCTAATTACATTATAGAGTATATCCTCAAAGCCAAGGATTAAAGTTAAATGCAAAAAAAAAAATCATTTGTATTCCCTTTGGGAAAGCTGATATCCCTGCTAATTACATTATAGACAGCACCCCCTCAAGTGTAGACCCAGTGGTATGTGATCTGAGTACTCAGCATACCTCTCAACTGTCCAGATTTTTGCAGAATGCCCAGATTTTTGCCTCTTATTTTGTTGTGTTTCTCATAAAATTGCAGTTTTCTGTCAAATCATCGAGGACTAAAGTCAGAAAATAATGAAAGACATTTGTGTTGCAAACTTCATAGCCTTCAAAAATTGTGCTGATGCAAAGCCCGTTACTGTATCAATTTTCTAAGTTTCTAAGAGCAATATTTAAATGTTGTCTCTATTTCTGTTATACTTGGCCACCATCAGACCAATAATTGAGTGCAATGTTCCCTTTTGCATGTACCTCACTATATACATGTAACAACTGGATACGAAGAAATTACAGGGTACACAAAACAATTCAAATTTAGTACCTCATTTTTAGTTAATATTGTCCCTTGCAACTGAATGCACATTATTCTAGTTTATTATTTTATGCATGTGTTATAGCTGCTGGAATACTTTGGAAGTGTTTACTTTAAGAAGTTTATTTGCTTTTAGCTTTTTGGCATAATTCATCTCCTTTTCTGTTGAAAATAACACGTTTTATTAAATATACCACCACAACCAAAGCATTCAAAATCAGATTTGCTGTAAACCGCTTTTCATTTATATTATATAAAAAGATACATTCTTGTAGAAGTCTGAAACTCTTTTTCTATTGGCAGATCACTACAGCCTATGAAATATCAATGCTGCTTGTCAAAAGAAAATTTTCCCTAACACAGATAAAACAGCCTGCATGATCTAAATAAAATGCCTGCTACTACAGAAGAAGTTTCCATCTTGTCACCTTCAAGGTGTACCAAGTCCTTTGCTGACACTGTGAAACAAAACTTGACAGTAGCAGCACACATAACATTTCTGAATTCTAAAACCTGTTTATATTTCATATATCAGCATTTTTCCAATTGCAAAATGCCTTTGCTAGCAATATAAAAACTGTAGAAACTTGAGCACTAAATCGTATTACTTAATAATTAGTTCATACAGAATGCCAAATGAAGAATCAAAATAAAACATGAGAATTAGTAAAATAACTGGATCAGACTGCTAAACTGCGGTGGTGGTGCTGCGGTAGCATTGTCGCCTCACATTAAGACGTCCTGTTCGATTTCCAGCTAAAGCGTCTTCTGTGCAGAGACATACGTGAATGGGCGTACCTTCGTTGAAGGTTGTGCGTCAGGGCTGGCAACTCGGCACGTAAAAATCTACTGCCAATCATTAGCGGACCGGAGTTCTGCTGTGGCGATCCCTAACCGGGAAAAGCTGAAAGACACAACAACAACTGGATCAGACTGCTAATAGGTAGTAACTGCACATTATCTGAAACATTTTTTTTATTCTATGGCACTAATTGTACATTACCTTGACTATTTTTATTCTATAACAATATGTATCCATTGCTGTGCATTAACAAATGCTACAGTTGAGTTTATAATAATTAAAAACACACTGCTAAATAAATAAATAAATCAACAGGCAATGCCATTTTGAAGGTCATATTAATCTGAAACAACATGAGTCTATCATCCGTATTGCTCCATTTGTTATTTCGAGAGACAAAGCAAAATTAACAAAGCAGAATAAATTATTGATGCAATTATTCTGTTTGTCAGGACAGATATGCCCTATAGCCCTGCACAGTCAATTGTTTGTGTATATCATTAATGAGTCTTAATGCAGGGGATGAAGACAGCAGAACATGACCACAAGCATTTTAGTTTGTTAGTCCAGCTACAGATGGCACACAATGCAGTGTAAAATCAAGCATGTTGAAAAAAATGATGCGTAATGCTGTATGTACAGAATTTTCTGGTTTTGTACTTAAGACAGAGAACTGGCCACATAATAACCCCCCCCCGCCCCACACACACACACCCCTTCTTGAATATCCTTCATTATGCAAAACTAAGACATTTTAAAATGATAGCTTCATTGTTAACACACTGAGACAGACTTTGGTCCTGGGCAGTGATTTTATGCCCTTGACCATGGACGACACTAGAGTATTTTCCATTGATTTTTTTCTTTTTAGCTTTTCAATTAGCAGTACAACCATTTATTATAAAACCTTGTAAGCTATGGGAAATGTAGTTCAATGCTGAATGGAATGCAAACATGCTAAAGCATTTTACTTTGAATTTCAGTGTCAGAGTAAGCAGATACGTGTATAACTAGCTGTCTGAAAGACAAGCTCATTCGTCTTCCTGGGTCTCTTGGAAGAATGCATGCCACTTAAACATCTTGTAGAGTCATTTGTCTCTGATCTACACCTAAATGATGACCATTTTATAGGTGTTGCATTCTCAAACAGCTCCTAAATACATCTAAGATGCTTTAAGAATGTGCATTGCTTGCCATCTTGTAGCCTTAAGTGCCTATTACTACACTCCAGCAAGAAGATGTCTGCACATTTAGAAACAGTACAGCCTCCTCTAAGGTATCATAGCTAAGTAGCACAGGCCCTGCAAACTTGGCTTCTGAGTTATAATCTTGTCAGCTCTCAACTGCATGCTAGTTACACCAAAGCAAATAGTTAATTGTCTTGTTCCCCTGTGGTGCCTAGAAAATGGATGTTGTTTTTTTCATGGGCCAACATAGATATCAAGATTAATCAAACATTGCTGTCACAGGAGCATTATAACCAGATACTCTATATTGTGTTTCTCTGTTCGATAAACATAGCTATGTGTAGAAATAATACAACCAGCTAATCTGTATTATGTTACTCTGGTCATTATGACATAGCTACATTCAGAAATATTGCAACCACCTAATCTGTATTGTGTTACTCTGGTCATTTTAACATAGCTACATGCAGGAATATTACAAGCGGCTAATCTGTATTGTATTACGCTTCATTAAACAAAACTATCTGCAGGAGTATTGCAACCACAGACCCATAAGTCTGACCAGCCTCCATATGCAAAGCCATGGAAAAACTTATCATGGAATTAAGTAATCAGGACATAGAGAACCTCCAAGCACTGAACCTGTCTCAGTTTGGATTCATCAAGGGCAGGTCAAGCTTAATCATCCTGGTGGATTTTTTTGAAAAGGTCACCAAAGCAATGGATGAAGGCAAAATGGTACACACAGCATACTTCAACCTGGCCAAAGCTTTTGACACAATTCCACAGTCAGGCATAACAGAAAAGCTAAATAAATTGGGAATAATCCCGTGTCACCTCCTGGGTTGCCAGCTGGCTCACAGATAGTATGCAGATAATTAAAACAGGGAAAGTTACCTCCACAAAGAGACCAGTTAACAGTGGAGTCCCCTAAGATTCTGTGATGGGACATTTCCTGTTTGGCATCTACTTTTCTAAAGTAAAAGCCAATAGTAAAGGCCTCTGGCTGACTACGTTTGCTTTTGTCTAAAATAAATAACTGGTGTCAATCATGGTCTGAAAGTAAATGCCAAAAAAATGCATTATTGTGTCCTTGGGGAAGTAATCTACCTCAGGGAACTACCACATTGACAATGTGCCCCTAAAAGTTGACCCTGTTGTTTGGGATTTGAGAAGTTATGTGGACAGTAACCTAACTTTTGACCAACATGTGTCTATTGTAAGAAAGCCTTTCTATATTGCACAGTTTATAAACAAAGGGATTGTGTCTAGATCTAGGGATGTCATTGTCCCACTTTACTCAGCCCTTATTAGGCCAGTCATTGAATATAATGCCCCCTTTGGTGCGTATCTTTCCAGACACATGCAACAAGTGGAACTCCCACAGAGATACCTTACTAAAAGGATACAAGGGCTAAACAACATATCTTACATGGACTGATTAAAAACGCTGTCACTATACTCTGTATCGTACAGACTGCTAATAGGTGACATGTGCCTGGCATGCAAGGCATCCTCCAACCCATTACTGGTGTATTTCCTGCACACCAGCAAGTCAAATAGCATCAGAAATACTCAGTCTAAGGAACTAAACCTCTTCAGCAATGTCAACAGAATGGTTTGGAGGGACAGATATATTTTGCAGAGGATACTGCTGCTATGGAACTGCTGCTATGGAACATACTCCCCTTCCATATAAAACAAAGTTCACCCCTGTCCATTTTCAAATGCAACTTAGATCTATGGATGGAAAATAGAAAATTTACCCCAGGACTGCTCCCCTATACTACTAATGGACAGATGCAGCTCCTAAATTCTTTATCCCATGCATAGATCCTCTTAAATTATCTGTGGTATGATCCCACTTATTCTCATTAGGGGTAATATATAATTATTGACCATGGAATGGGAAGGCCAATCTATAACACAATGGGATAGATTATTTTGAGCACAAAAAGGGAAATTGGCAAGACTTAAAATGGCCCTCAATGGCCACTAGCCAAATACATACCTATGATGTAGTGGGAGGTTGGCATAATGGTTAAGGTGTTTACCTTACAGACACAAGGTGCAGGGCTTGATTCTCACATTGGGCAATTGGCTATGCTTAAAATGGCCCACAAGGGTAGTTAGCCTAGTATTAATCTATGAACCTATGAACAAACTAATAATACAAAAATACAGATACTTGCAATGAGTAACAAATGAAAGGCAATCTATGAGAAAGCTGGTGCTAGCAGAAAGAGAGAGGGAGAAACCACACTGTTTCAGAAAAATGTATGATGTGAAAAATCTAACAATAGTGCAGAAAGGAGTTATGTAATAAAAATTATATATATATATATATATATATATATATATATATATATATAATCTGCAACTCATTTCAAATGTACCTCTGAGAATACCTATGAGTCTTGTTCAGTTTTCATATAAAAAAAATTATAAGGCAATTCATCTTTCGGTGGAATCCAGGTATAATATTTAACCCAATACTGGGGCCAGATTTATTCACAAGGTAAGTTTTATGCTCTGTGGAAGTAATTTAAGCATGTGACAGAAATCTGCTTTTCACACATGTATTATTAGTAGGTTTCACTTTCAGATAACATGGGGAGTTTACATGAATCCAGTTTCTAGTTATGCTTTTTCCATGTCATTGTGAAAAGTAACAACAGAAGCCTATGTTGTTATTTAATGATTTACTCAGGTATGGAAGTATTGCAGAATGTTCTTCACTGGTTTGAACTGAAAGATCACAGACTGAAGAAATTAGCTGTCCTGTTTGCTTTCCAGAAATTACGCTGTTTATGGTATTTGTAAAATATGCACTCCCAACTACCTCTGGCTGAGGTTGTATGTCTCCAGAAGTCAACAGAACATATTCATGCATTTAGGAAGTTTGTTATGAATCAAAAACTTTTACACAGAGATGTTACTGTCAAAATGAGGTAGTATTATCTGAGTAATTGTTTCTGGGAGGATGGACATAAGCGGAATGAAGGTCTGTTTTTCTATGCATGGTCAATATGTTTGAAAGTAAATGCTGACTTTTCAGAATCATATTTAGTAGAGTGATGCAACTATTACAAAATGAAGTACCTTCCTAAACTCTGGTCAGAAAGGACAGCTATGGAACAGATTATCTGTGTATTATCACATCTGCTGAAAATGTTGCAGCAGAAACATTATAGATGAAGAAGGTGACCAGTCACAAAATAACACTGCGGGCCAGTGTAGGATATGTTGATCATCAGCATGTCATTCTGTTGTAGAGGCACAGCAGAAGCTCTCTGTGTGGGTCTCATGAGACAGAAGTGGGTAAGATCAAGGCCCATGCCTCAAGGTCGTATCTCTTTATTCTGTCTCCTACAGGCTTTTGAGGAGAGATCTATGCCTGGCATACAGGGCATTGTCAGACCCCACTCTGATGGACCTCCTGCATATCCACAAAACAAACAGTACTAGAATTACCCATTTTAAAGACTTAAATCTTGCCTGTGATATAAATAGGACCTGCTAGAGAGATAGGTATGTATCCCAGAGACTACCCCATCTATGGAACAGGCTCCCCATCCATGTGAAGCAGAGTTCCTCCCTAACCAATTCAAGTGCAACTTGGACAATTGGATGGGAAACCAGAAATTCAGCCCTGGTCTGGGACCTGTGTCTCTAATGGACAGAGGAAACCTGTAAATGGTTCATCTCCCAGGACTATACTTACACTTATCAAGGGTATCAAAACTCGTCAGAGATTTGGGATGCATGGCTAGGCTTAAAAAGGCCCTTGTGGTTGTTAGCCTAGTAAATACCTATGAACCTATGTAGACAGTACATCTAGGGAAAATAAATGTAGCAGAATCTAATGGGATAAAAACAGGAAAGCATTGCAGATGTTTTCCACAGGCGTGCTTGTCATCACTTTTGCAGTATGTTGAAACCAGTCCCTCATCTTCAACCTGACAAATGCCATGTTACAACCAATGTCACAAAATGGTTTGTCGCACAGGCATTGTTGACAATCAGTGCAGAGCTTTTCTCCCTGGGCCTCCGCTGAAAAAGGGCACAAGCTCAGTTGGAGTATCCCAGTCAGCAAATATCAAATAAATAAATAACTAAATAAATACCTTATTTCAGCATTTAACTCCTTCCATTCCTCTGCTGACAGTACAGACCTCAGACCCATTGCCCAAACAAGGCCACTGGCAATGTTAGCAAGAATCAAACTGCTTCCCAGGTAGTTTGACACAGTAGTTGTACCATTTCATGACCACAAGGCCTGCAGTTTCTTAATGAAATAGACAGTTGTGGCTGAAGGTATGCTTTATAACCTTATGCATTTAATTCAACAAATTCAAATGAGAGAGGTATTAGCAACTCTTGTCTCCTTAAGTCTGTTACTTCACTCATAGGTACATCCATGCTGCTTTGGAGAAGCGGAATAGTTTTACATGCCAACAGGTATGTAGGAAAGAACAATATGGCAAGGACAGAGATATACCATTATAATTATTTGTGAGACACTCAGTCTCCCAACACCTAAGACTGCTTATTTGCCGACCTTGAAATGTGCATTGTCAGTTATTATCACATTTTATTTAGCCATGAGACTTGGTGATTTTCCAGTAAAGCCCTTCCAAAGATGATATTGCCACACATTGTACAACCACAATATTAGGGGTTTACATAGCATATTGATTGGTAAATGATGGAAAGTCATAAAAATGGCAAAACTGTACCACCTGTAGTATGAAGTAAGACTGTAAACAGACATTTCCATACTACAGTCTCTTTCTCTTGTCATACTCTTCCTTTCTTATTATTTGGTGATTCTCATACTAACGTATTTACACCTACTATACTCGATCTTTCACTTCTCTGTACCTGCCAATCCTCTCATTATTTCCTAAAAAAAGTACTCCCTTATAGATGTAAATATGTAAATACATATATTCGAAATATTGTATTTGTCTAATATGCTTTTCTCCCACAGGCCTCCTCAGAAAATGGGCCTTTTTGATAGGGATCAGTCAGCCTATCACAGTTAATAAAGCAAATAAATACAAATAAATGATATGAGAGACAGTGTTCCATAGTTTGGAAAAGGAAGAGAAGGTCGAAAGCTATGGTCACATGTGGGGATCAGTTTAGTCCCTGATACAAGTGACATGCCTAATAAACAGGTACATAGACATAATGCTATATGTTTACTAAGTGGCTTCCAGTATATGTAGGAGTGTCCTTTCCATTTCTGTTCCCAAAAAATGTTGCAGACAATGTGCATGTGTCATGGTAATGTAGCCTTGGGGACACAGCTAAAGCTCAGGACATATTCAAAGCACTGAGTAGCACATAAGGGGCAGTATCATAGCATGGCACAAGTACAGCAGATGCAGAATAACACTGGCAATCAGAACTGTAAGAACTGCTGTCCAGAAGGGGGTGGCTGCTCTGAATGCCACCCTACTGGGGAAACCAGTTGTAATTTGTCAACAAAAGTCAGAAGCAACAGTGCTAAATTTGATCTCCCAGGCCAAGAAAAACCACAAGGCATTCTTCAGCTATGTCCGCATCCTGACAGGCAATACACAGTTGTGTGCAGAGCTCATTGTAAATGGAGCCACGTATACTGAACCAGATGATATAGCAGACCAACTGGCCGACAAATTCATCTCCAACTTTACCCCTCTCTCTCCCTCAACCTTCCCTCAGGAAATACCATCAAATATAACTCCCTCTACTCTCACTAGGGAACAGGTCCTTAATGGTCTCTCTAAGGCCAAGAACACTGCATCAATGGTCCCAGATACTATCCCAGGATGCCTTCTAAATAGCATAAAACATGACCTCTCAGGCTCCCTGTAATTGCTATTTAACTGTAGCCTCCAAACAGGCTTTGTTCTTCATGAACAGAGAACAGCAACAGTCATCCTTATGCACAGAGGTGGGCCATCTACAGACCCATACATCTCACTAGTCTTATATGCAAAGCCATGGAAAGAATTATCATGGAAATGATCAATAATGATATAGTAAACCAGCAGACACTGGACCCAACCCAGTTTGGTTTCATGAAGGGCAAGTCATGCTTACTCATCTTGGTGGACTTCTTTGAGAAGGTCACCAAAGCAATGGATGAGGGCAAAATGGTTCACACCACCTACCTTGACCTGGCCAGAGCAGTGGACACAATGCCCCACTCATGTATTGTTAAACTCAAATGGTTAGGTACAAACCTGTATGTCACCTGGTGTATAGCCAACTGGCTCACAGACAGCAGCCAGGAAGTTAGAATTGGGGATCCCACCTCTACAAAGAGGTCAGTCACAGGTGGAATCCCACAGGTATTGGTCCGTGGACCACTCCTTTTTGACATTTACTTCTCTGAAGTAAAGTCCAATGCCAGTGGTCTCTACATAAGTAAAACAAGTGGTTTAGATAGATTTGCTGTTATTTATATACGTTTTTATATGTGTAAGTTAGTTTCTGATACAATTATTTTTAGATATGCTCTAGATAGTTTTAACGTTTTAATTGATATATACACTATTGTTCATTATGACTTTGTTGAAAAGTGATAAGGTGTCACGGACTATGTGGCTTTAAATTTTAAATTTTGATAGATGGTATTGCCTTCAATTAGTTAATCAGATGCTTGATTGTCGACTTAATGATTACTATTCACTATATAAATAATGAAACAACATATTATAAGTAGATCTGATGAAGCGTGCATGGTGCACGCGAAAGCGCTTATCTCTGTCTATTTTATACTCTTGTTGGAATAAAGAAGACTTTTTGCATCAATTGGACTTCTCGTGGTGTATCCTGATAGTTGTTTTCACTGTTACAGTTGGTTTACTTATTTGCTGCAGGATACTTTGGGAGTGCTAGCGGTAATATTTTACTAACTTCTGTTTGTTGACTTGTATCGCTACCTCCACGCTATGGAGAATGTCAATTTAGAATTGGATTATAACCCTGAAGTGAGAATGAATTTACTGAACATTGATGCATTTTTACCACAGAAGAGTAATCCATTACTAACTTTAAACCTTCTTGAACCGGTGAGTACAAGAATGACAAATAATGGGCACGATGAAAACATGAATGATTTCTATAATCTAACAAGGGAGTTAGAAAATAACTTATATAAATTACAAAGGTTTTCTTGGCAAAGGAAACATCTACAAGCATGCATCCATTTCAAAGTCATACCCAGGGGCATGCGTGTTCTATGCATGCCCACATATGGTCAACTATATCCTGGGTTACTGAAGAAATGGCAGGATTTGAACTTAGAGCTTGGCTACAGATATATTAATTTGTTACTTGAGCACTTTGAACCGTTAGAGACTGAACTGCAAAACAATACAGATACACTGTATCAAACTATAACTGAGCGGTTTCAATCAGAAATGTGTGTCAGGAAACTTAATAATATCTCAACACAAATCCATGCCTATAGTGATAAACTAAAAAAATATTAAACAACGTAAATTAACCAGGGATTTTCAGGATTTCAAAATGGGCAATGTGTTTGTGTGGCCCAGAACTGCTGAGAACAACATAACGCGAACTGATCGTAATACTCATCTACAAACCAGAGAACCGGAAGCTGGTGCTGTGAGTGATTTGAATTTGGCGCCCTCATTCGTAGTTGTAACTGCCACCGCTGAATCGAGCGACTCCAGAGCTGAACCTTCAACAGAAACAACGGAGTTTAATACACCTCCCCCGAACCAGCTAGCACTACACCATGAGGATGATCCCTCCAGAACTGGAGCAATCAGACGACCTGCTGCATCTTCCAATAATCCGGTGGATGCTCCTTTTCTGATCAGACTAGACAATTTAGCCAGAGGGAGATCTCTGAGCCAGGGACCGAGGAAGCGAAAATACTCACACAGGAAGAGAGCAGGCAGAAATTGGAACTGACTTCTTTGGTGTTCAATTATTCTGAGTATAATCTGTCTGATTCTGATTTGTCACTTTTGAACAGAGGCTTGAATTTTGTTCCCTCGCAACCCAGCATACCATCAGAAACATTTATAGATTTAAGATTATTTGCGAGGAAAATAGCTATAAAAATGTTTTTCAAGAATAAGAATGCTGACAATGCTAATGTTGCTATGAATGATTTTAAACAAAAGAGTACTTTCTCTCCACAACTACCACCTATGGTGGAATGTTTTATTAAATCGTGTGATAAAGATTTATATGTACTCTATTCTAGGAAACATGTTAAGAATAGATTTTTCAATTTAAATAATGCTGAATTTGACTCATTAAGTAAATTACGGAGGAATACTGACGTTTTAATTACACCTGCAGATAAAGGGGGAGGGGTTGTTTTACTAAACAGAGCAGAATATATAGAAATTGTTGAAACAACCCTGAAACTTGATAGTACTTACAGAGAACTGGTTTTTGACGATGTTATGAGTATAATTAATAATGTTAGTGACAGTTTATATGACCTACTCATGTGTCGACAGATTAGTAGAGAGATGTATGATTTCTTATATGTTAATGAACCACTTATACCAATTTTAAAGGGCCTACCCAAAATACACAAAGGGATCAATCCGTTACCCATGCGACCCATTGTTTCGGGTAGACATTGGGCAACTTATAATGCTTCTATATTTCTAGAAAAAATGTTAAGACCCTTGGTTAATAATATTAGTACTATTCTAAGAGACACACAACAATTGTTGAATGACATAGAATTGGTTGAATTAGCTAAGACAGATTTAAGTAAGCCATTGTTAGTTACATTAGATGTTTGCAACCTGTTTACATGTATACCGAATGAATATGGGTTGCAAGCCATCAGAGAGCTGATGGTTAAAGAAAGTGATTTTTCGGGTGATAGACAAATTTTGATTAGCCAACCTTTGGACATGGTATTATATAATAATGTATTTCTGTTCAATAGCAAATATTACCTACAAACATGGGGTGTCACTGTAATCTTGTCTTACATTTTTGGGAGCAAGAGCATTTATTTAATAGTGATTGGATGAACAAAATACGAATGTATAGGAGGTTTGTGGATGATGTAGTGCTATTGTGGGATGGAACAACAGAGGAACTACAGGAATTCGTGAGTTACTTAGAGTTGACCACAGAATTCCTTAGATTCACATGTGACTACTCTAGAGAGAGTATTAATTTCCTGGATGTGACTTTATACTTTAATAGTGATGGTAAGATGACTTCAAAATTATTTAGAAAAAAATGTTGGAAAAATACTATGCTTGACTATAGCAGTATGCATCCGAGACATGTTTTTGCAGGGGTAATAAGGGGTCAATTCTCAAGGATCACTAGAATATGTAGGGATCCCCCTACATTACAGAAAGAAGCAGACATCTTGGAACAACTTTTCTTGGAGAGAGGCTATGATCCGACATTAGTGTAGGAGATAAAATATGATATTATCTCCCCTTTAGTAGGTGGAGATTTAGAAAAATTAAGTGTAGATGTTAATACTGGGAATAGACCACATTTTGTTAATAGATATAAACAGAGCTACCAGGGACGGGAATATAATGATAAGAAAATTAGATATGTGATGAAATATACTAATGATAATGCAGAGATTAGAAGAATAATAACTAAGCATTAGAGGATGTATTGATTGGAGATAAACCTGCATTTGTATTCCGGACATGTGATAATTTAAAAGATATTTTTTCAATGAATGTGAACAACAGGTTTAACAGAACAGACAGAAATGATAAAGTATGGGGTACCTTTCCTTGTATGAAATGTAACATGTGTAAATATATCACAACCACACAGCATTATCAACATCCAGAAGGTTTTTTTGAGTTTAAACCCAAAGGATACACTGATTGTAATACCATGAACTTGATTTATATGGCCAATTGTACACTCTGTCAGGCATTTTACATTGGGCTTACTAAAAGGAAACTTAAAGAATGCATATATAACCATGTCTATGATATTCGTAAGCAGAACGAGTTAAATGCGTTAGCCAAACATGTAAACCTGAATCCTACACATGAATTTAGATTTAGAGTTTTACAAGTGGTGAGGACTAGCCCCAGAATGGGTAACAACAGTAACCATTTAGCGAAACTGGAGCTACACTGGATTTTTAGATCTGGTGCACACAAAGAACCAGGTATTAACAATTATATTTCTTTGAAACCGGTTCTTAAACAAAGGTAATAATTCATTATTTTAGGATTTGTATAATATCTATAGGAAGTAGAAGCTGTTGTGCTCAACAAGGAGTTTGGTAGGACTTGACTTTTAATAGACTTAGTAGGCCATGATGTGTAACAGAGAAATTGATTCTCAAACACGAAAGATCTCTTGAAGGACTAGATTATTTATATTATTACCTTGTTTTTGGGTATGATTCGACACACCTTAGGGATTTATGCATGAATATGTTTTAATTGTATCATAATATATTGTTACATGGCTACATTAGTATTTATATTCATATTCATATTAGTTATTATTTAGATTATTTCAACTTGATTTGTGAACATTGTAGACATATAATATACTAGAATAAGGAGATAGTTATTAGTTCTTATGTCATTGATTAGGGCATCATTAGATTTGATATTTATTTATATGCCTTAGTTTGAAGGATAATTATTATTCATAAAAACACTATCTAACATGTTTTAACATATACAAGTTGTCAATAAGAGACTATTTGTTTAATATTAATAATACTTAGCTATTAACAATTGGGAAGTTTATAAGTTAGTGATTATTAAGTGTTGATTTGATCTTTATGAATAGGAAGTTTTGCTTAACAGTTACACTACAGACATGGATTTTTACATATATAAAATAGATTGATATGAATTTAACAGTAAAGAATTAGATTAGATGTTCTTCTAAGTCAGTCGTAAACTGTACTTGAAAATTCATTTTTTCATTTTTTCATCTTTGTAAGTTATAGTTATTATAGTTAGATTAAATATTAATAGAACTTGAGCTTAATTTAATAGTAAACTATCAGATCTAATATATTGGTATTTGGATCTATGAGTTAATAGGATGGTGACATGCTAGTTGTGCTTCTCCCATTTAGTAATAGTCTTGAATAATTCCTATTAGTAATAGGACAAGATTACTGAATGGATTAATAATGAATAATTTTATGTTTAATTATTGATTTCCATAATATCATGATTTTTGTATATTGGCAGGCTGCCCTCCATTGATTAACAACTCACTATACTTATTAGTAGCAATACAGCGATGCAGACCCAGATTTAACTATGTTATATATCCTGTTTTGCTGAGTAACGCATTTAAGCTCAACATTCAGCTGACTACAATTCATGTAGGCTGGAGAAGTTACAAGTGATATGCAATTACCTATTGGTTTTAAATAATACATAAGTAAAGCAAGTGGTTTTAGATAGATTTGCTGTTATTTATATACGTTTTTATATGTGTAAGTTATTTTCTGATACAATTATTTTTAGATATGCTCTAGATATATACACTATTGTTCATTATGACTTTGTTGAAAAGTGATAAGGTGTCACGGACTATGTGGCTTTAAATTTTAAATTTTGATAGATGGTATTGCTTTCAATTAGTTAATCAGATGCCTGATTGTCGACTTAATGATTACTATTCACTATATAAAGAATGAAACAACATATTATAAGTAGATCTGATGAAGCGTGCATTTATACTCTTGTTGGAATAAAGAAGACGGTGTATCCTGATAGTTGTTTTCGCTGTTATGGTTGACTAAATTTCCCGATGATTGCAAATTAGGAGCTGTCATTGAATCCCACACTGACACAAATGTTCTCCAAGAAGGGCTGACACAGACAAACAACTGGTGTCAGGCCCATGGACTAAAACTAAATGTTAGGAAATGCATAACAGTATCCTTTAGGAAGTCATCCACCCCTGGTAACTATCATATTGACAACACACCGCTTAAAGTTGACCCAGTAGTCAGGGACTTAGGGACACACAGGCAGTAATCTAGCCTTTGACCATCACATGTCTACAGTAGTGAGGAAATAATTCTATGTTACACAACTTATAAACAAAGGTATGGCATCTAGGTTGAAGGAAGTCATTATTCCAGTATATTTAGCATAAATCAGACCTATCATTGACTACAGTGCCCCCTTTGGTATATACCTAACCAGGCATATCCAACAAATGGAACGTCCACAGGAGTTCCTCACTAAAAGAATACAGGGTGTAAGTAACATGTCTTATGCAGACTGCCTCAAGGCCCTATCCCTGTATCCTGTCTCCTAC
Source organism: Protopterus annectens (assembly GCF_019279795.1). Lineage (NCBI taxonomy): Eukaryota > Metazoa > Chordata > Ceratodontiformes > Protopteridae > Protopterus > Protopterus annectens. Next base: position 1,369,571,437 of record NC_056739.1, read on the forward strand.
AGGCTGTTGAAGGGAGATCTAAGCCTGGCATACAGGGCATTGTCAGACCCCACTCTGATGGACCTCCTGCATATCCAAAAACAGCACCAGAATTACCCATTCTAAAGACTTAAACCTTGCATGCAGGACCTTCTGGAGAGACAGGTATGTGCTCCAGAGACAGATAGTCTCTAGAACAGGTTCCCCATCCTTATGAAGCAGAGTTCCTCCCTAGTCCAGTTCAAATATAACTTGGACAATTGGATAGGAGCAGGAAATTAATCCCTGGCTTGGCACCAATGTCTCTAATGGACACAGGCAATCTGTAAAGGGTTTATCTCCAAGGACCCTGGTGTAAATGTTTCATCTCCCAAGCTCCTGCTTACACTTGTCAAGGGTACCAGAACTTTTCAGAGATTTGGGATGCATGGCTAGGCTTAAAGAGACTCTTGTCTTTGTTATCCTAGTAAACACCTATGAACCTATAAATAGCTCATGGCATAAAAAGATAACAAGGAACTTTAAGGTACTAAATACACATTTTATAAACTGACTTTCCTGTCATGCAAATAAAATCCAAAAAGATGAAAAATATGTATATTAATGTTGCAACCTACTAACTTGGGTGGGTGGCAGTTTGGCTGGTGCAAACGCATATGTTTGCCTTAAAGTGCCAGACACTCTGCAACAGCTCAGCAGGCAAGACGGACATGAATAGGTATCTAAGACAGGATTGTACAAGTAAGTATTGGTGCCACATCACAGCAGGAGAGTCAGGGCCAAAGCTGCACTAGATCAGAGTGTGTGATATACCTTTAAGAAGCTTTCCAGTCAGCAGGCACATGCATATAAGTACTGAGCACGTGCAAGAGTGCCATTTTGTAGTGAGCAGCTGAGCTGTAAACATGCATGTGTGTACTACTCAGTTTGTTTAAGTTTAATGTTCCTGCTATCTATCCTGATGTGTTTGTGTGTAATAAACTACTTAAACGAACATCTAGCCTCATCATCTTATTCAAGTATGCAAGACGAGTTACATGGTATCATTATGGGATCCAGAGTCAAAACCATGAGTTGCACAGTTAAAGTTGGAGGAGTATACAGGAGTGGATCATCCCTACTACTCAAACAACTTGCAAGCAGGTCAGAAACAAATTCCAGATACTAAAACTTGCTTAAATGATTTTTTATTCAACAAATATAAAACAAAGCACTCAGAATGCTCAAAACAAATTTCTAATTAAATGAAATGTCCGAAACTGCGACATATTGATAAAAATATTCAAAATAATTATGAAGAATTGCACAAAATATATAAAAAGTGAAAATAACCTTATTTTTTCACTATGTGCTACTTTTTCACATTAACTAAAGTTATTCGATGGATCCAAAGTGTGCAAAGTGTTGGCAAGTGTGTGCAGTATTGCAGTACCGCTATTTTGCAGAGTACAGTCATTTTGAAGAGATTTTGTATATTTGAATATTATTATAAATACCTGGTGTATATGCATGTTTGCACATAAGTACAAGGGCCATATTTTCATTGTGTTCAACCATAATTTGTTGACATGGCAGAAGAATTTCGCAGACCAAGTCCACGTGTGTTTGATAACAATATTGCAGAAAACTGGAGAGTGTTTGAGCAAGAGTACAATATTTTCATAAAGACTGCTTTTTCTGACAAAGATGCATGTACAAAGGCATTTATTATGCTTAATTTAGACGGTTCAGAAGCCATTGAAAGAGAGTGTTCATGTTTGTATATACCTGCTGTGTTTGCAGGGGAGAGGGAGCCGTCATATAGTGGTACTGGCTGAAACGTGGGAAGACCCTGAGTGTTTAAAATGTAAATTTAGAGAAATATGTAACCCCCAAACAAATGTTACAATGGAAAGGCACTTATTTTACACAAGGGATCAAAAGCCCGATGAAACCTTTGCAGCATGTATAACTGATTTGAGAAACAAGGCAAAATGTGCAGATATGGGGATTTAAGAGATGAGTTGATAAAAGACAGGCTTGTGTATGGTATTAAAGATGATGCAGTGATAAAGATTTTGCATCAAGACAGTGATTTAACTTTAAATAAGGCCATTGAGATTAGTCAGATATATGAGCTCACAGAAAAGCACACGGATATGGTTGCAAATTAGGAATGCATGCTTCCAGTGCTTTCCAGTGCTAATGTTAATAGTATGCAGCATGTGGTTAAAACATACAAGCCTAAGGGAGCAGCCACATCCTGAGCCTCCCTAGCAAAACCTGTGGCAGCTTCAGTGAAACCCAGAGCCTTTCTAGCATGTTCCAGGGCAGCTCCAGTAAAATCTAGAGCATTCTCAGTGAAGTAAAGGGGTGACTCAGCAAAACCTGTAGTTAGCCTCATAGTCAACTGTCGTAATTGTGGAGGTAGCCATGAACCCAAGAGAGAAAAGTGCTTAGCTTTTGGTCAGCAGTGTCACAAATGTAAAAAGTGGAATAATTTCAAAAGACTTTGTAAGTCAAATGAGGCTCATTCTTTTACTAAAAGAACATTCAAAGAAACAAGTTGATCAACTAGAAAGGTGTGACCCTACTTTTTGTGTTGATGGTGTGCCAGTGCTTGATGAAACAGTCAGTGCAGTAGATTTGTGGGCAAAGAATGAGGTATTTTGTACTGTTCTGTTCTGATTAATGGGTAACCTGTACAGCTCAAAGTTGATACTGGTTCAAAGTACAATGTTATGTCAGCAGAAACATTTGCCAAAGTAAGTGCTGGTGAGAAGCTTGATCTGGCAAAGTATGCGAAGCGTGATGCTTATGGCGGTGAAGAAATTCAAACAGAAGGCTCAGTAGTTCTTTCATATTACTCTGCTGGGAACAGCTATGACTTGCAGTTTTACGTAGTCAAAAGGCACGTGCAGTCAGTATTAGGCCTCAGAGAAAGTTTGAAAATAGGACTGATTTCATTTAATAAGGAAGTCCACCACGTAAGCACATGTAACAATGAAAAATTTCACAAAGACTATTTTTTCTGACTATGCTGATCTTTTTGAAGACAAACTAGGCAAACTCCCAGTTGTGTACTCCATGAAGTTAGAACCTGAGGTAAACCCATTTATCAGACCAGCATGTAAAGTTCCAGTAGCTATACAGAACAGAGTCAAGGCAGAGCTAGACAGAATGATGCAGCAATGACTAATTTGTCCAGTTGAAGAACCAACTGAATGGGTATCCTCCATGGTGGTAGCTCATAAGAAAAGCTCAGAGGACATCAGAATATGTATTGATCCAAGAGATTTGAACAAAACACTAAAACAACCTCATCATCCAATGTGCACAGTTGGAGAAGTTGCTGCTCTTATGCCAAATGCCATGGTTTATTCTGTCTTAGATGCAAAAAGTTCATTTTGGCAAATTTTACTTGACCGAAAATTTTCATTGCTCACCACATTTAGTACACCATTTGGAAGGTACAGATTTTGACAATGTCATTTGGAATAAATTCTACCAGTGAAGTCTTTCAACGTGAATTGGTGCAAATTTATTCTCACTATCCATGTGCTATTATAGTAGATGATATTCTTGTAGAAGGCAATGGTAAGGTTGAACATGACAGAAACCTCAAGAAGGTTCTAGAAAGAGCTTGTGAAGTGAATCTTAAGCTGAATCCTCAGAAATGCAAATTCAGGCTACAAGAAGTTACTTATGTGAGTCATTTGTTTACCATTTCAGGCTTACGACCAGATCCTTCCAAGCAAACAGCAAATCTTGAGATACCAGTCCAATGTCCAAGTCTGACAATGTTTTCTTGGCATGGTAAACTATTTGAACAAGTTCATTCCAGATTTGAGTCAACTTTCAGCACCACTAAGAGACCTGACATGCAAAGATATAACCTGGTCCTGGTCAGAACAACACCAAAGAGCATTTGATGTCCTGAAAAAGAAAATTGCTACTCCACCTACTTTAAGATGTTATGATGTTCACAAACCAGTAACTCTTTCCTGTGATGCTTCTAAGTTTGGTCTTGGTGCAGTCATTCTTCAAGAGGGAAGACCAGTAGCCTATGCATCGAGAACTCTAACCCAAACAGAGATGCAGTATGCTCAGACAGAGAAAGAGCTGTTGGCAATTGTGTTTGCATGTACGAAGTTTCATGATTATATTTATGGCTGACCTATTCAAATTGAGACAAACCATCAACCTTTAGTCACTATTTTGAGAAAGCCAATGCACACAGTTCTTGCTAGACTACAATGTATGATGCTCAAACTGCAAAAGTACAATTTTGGTCTTGTTTACACAAAAGGCAAAATTCTTTATCTTACTGGTAATTTGTCATGATCACCCAGAAAAAACACTGAACAGCATGAAAATGAGAAACCTGATTTTGAAGTCATGGAAGTGAGAAATTTTTCTTCCATACATCTTGATGAGCTTAGAACTCAAAAACGAAACAGATGGAAAAAACGCAACCGACCAATAAAAAAACATTTTCAATTTAACTTAAAATCAATGCAACATAAGTTATTTTACAAATCCACACTACATTCTACCAAGAACATTTTATATAAAATCAAACAAACTAGAATTTTCATGAACAATACATTTACAATATATCAGTACAATACTTTAACATATGCTTTTATATATTATTTATACTGCCTCTGCTTAGTTAGCAGTATAGGTTTTATGCTTACTAAGTTATTAAGTCCTGAGTACCTATCTGCTTCTAACATAGTTAACCAATTATATTCTGCTGTTTCAAGTTTATTATTTATGTCCCCCCCCCCACATCTTTGTATAGTACCTGTAGTACTTTAAATTTAAACACATGTATCAACCCTCTATCTTTATGATGTTTAGCTAATGTATTAGTCAAAATAATTTGGGTCTATATTAGAACTGTGAAAGTCCTACTCAGCGAATACGTAATCATCGACACATATTACCCGAACCGCGAATACACCGAATGCCCTAAACTGCGAAATTCAAAAACTCGAATCGTCATAGTTGTCCAACCCCACTGCGCGCTACATACTACCTACCCAAACAAAATAAATAAACTATATACATACACTAACCAAAACCCTACTTCTAACCCTACACTAAACCTTACATGCATTACTATCTATGCACTTACCTTAACCTGCACCCTAACCCTAAGGTCCGTAACTATTGCATACTTACCTTGCGGAGCTATACCGCAGAAGGGCCAACCATGACGATTCGACATTTTGGAATTTGCACTTCAGGACAGTCGGTGTTTTCGCAGTTCGACGTATACATGTCCACGTTTCCGTATTCAGGTAAGTGGACCTTTGCGATTTTAATAGGGAACCAATAATTCTTCTTACTTCTGATTTATGTTCAATTATGCGATCTTTCAAGCATCTTGAACATTTCCCCACATAAAAACTTTCACATTGTGTACAAGTAGCCAAATACACTATCAATTCAGTATTACAAGTTGCATAACATTCTATTTTATATTTTTCTTTACTTATAGGATGCTCAAATTCTGTATTACTACATATGTCTTTACAACAACTATTTACTGGTTGGTTGTGTCATATGATTAATTGAATGTATTAGTAAAAATGCATTTTAAAATGGATTAAGTATACTGATGAAGGGTGTTACCCGAAAGCTTTATCCTGTCTTGTATGAATAAATCAAGTTTGAGCGTTTTTTCATCTGTTTCATTTTTGTTTGGAAGTGTAATAATTCAACAGTGAGAATTTTCTGCAGTTGGTTGTTGTATCTACGAGCTTAGAACTCACACAGCTTCAGATCCAATTCTCCAGAAGCTCAACCACTTTATTAGTTGAGGGTGGCTATCAAAGCAGACTTGTTTATCAATAGACTGGCTGCAGTATTTTCCTTACAGAGATGAGATTTTGATGGAAGATGGTATCATCCAGTAAGGTCCAAAGGTAATTGTTCTAAAATCCTTGCAACAAGAGTACATTAAGATCTTACATTGTGGCCACCCAGGAACTGATTCTACTTAAAGAAGGGTGAGAGGACTAGTATTTTGGCCTTCTATGTCAAAAGACATTGAGAAATAACTCTCATCTCGTTCTGTTTGTAATAGTACTTAACCGCATAAACAAAAAGATCCACTTCAGTTAAGCTAGATTCTTGAACTATCTTGGTCGACAGTAGCCACTTGACATTTTTGAGTGGAATTTTCAACATTACTTGGTGTTAGTAGACTCTTATTCAGATTGGTTTGAGATTGACCTGCTTCCTAATCTCACATCCAATACTGTCATTACTAAGTTGAAGAGACAGTTTTCTGTCCATGGTAGTCTGCACAGAGTCATTTCTGGCAATGGTGCACAGTTTACAAGTCATCAGTTCAAAAGATTTGCTGAAACATGGGAGTGTGTTCATATTACGAGTAGTCCAGAATACCCGCAGTCAAATGGTTTGGCTGAACATGCATTTCAAAGTGCAAAACACCTGTTAGAGAAATCAAAACAAGACAATACCACTGTTTTTCTAAATATCCTGAATCTTAGAAACATTCCTTGTGATGATCATCATGATTCACCTGCCCAGAGACTTATGTCGAGATAAACCAGAACCACATTACCA
>NC_056739.1:1369940585-1369985585 GCF_019279795.1 Protopterus annectens
AGTTTTAAGATGTTCTTTAAGATGTTTTTTAAAAAGAAGAGAGAAAGCAAGGGTGGAAAGTTCAGTAGGAAGCTGGTTCCAGTTTTTACCTACTGTGTTGGTGAAAAGTGAGTCCCCAGCTTTGTTTTTTGATTTAATAGTGGAAACTAGAAGCTTATTAGCTGAGCGTAGTGTTGCAAGATTTTTGTACGGTGTAATCAGATTAGTGAGGATAGGGGTATTATTAGGGTGGTAAAGGATCTTTTGTGTGATAAGTTGTTGACAAAGTAGTTGGTTCTGCAGTTCTAGCCATCCCAGTTGTCTGAGGTTGAGACAGTGGTGAGTTCTAAAGGGGGTGCCAGTGGCAAATCTGGCTATATTATTGTAACTGGTGGAAAGTTTGATGAGGTTGTTTTTAGATAGATTGGTATATATTGCAAAAGCATAGAACAGGGTAGAGATAAGGTGGGTCTGGGCAATAGTCATTCTGGCTGAAGGGGTAAGGAAGGGTTTGATTCTGTAAAGGGTGCCTAGTTTTTTGTTGACAGACTTTATTGTAGAATTAATGTGGTCATCATAGCTAAGGTTGTTATCAATTGTTACTCCCAGTAGATGGGTTGTAGTGTCTGGGGATATGTTAGTTGCATTGCTAGAAGTTATTGTGAAGTGCAGTTGAGGTGACTTATGAGTAGGAGCAAAGAGCAATAATTTTGTTTTTTGGGGTTCAGGAGGAGGCAGTGTTGCATGAACCAATTTTCAACACTGTTAAATACTGTTTGGGAGAGGGACTGGAGAGAGGTTATGGACTTGGATGAACAAATTAAAGTAGAGTCATCTGCGTATTGTATGCAGGTGGCTTGAGGAATTTTGGTATGTAGATCATTAATAAGCAATGAAAAGAGTAGAGGTCCTAAAATAGAGCCTTGGGGTAACTCCAATGTTCACAGGGAGGGATGTAGAAAGATTATTATCCCAAAGTACTACTTGCTGTCTGTTTTCCAGATAGGATTTAAACCATTGTAATGCTTGTGGATCAAGTGAGTGGGCTTTTAGTATGTCTGTGAGCATATTATGGTTCACCATATCAAAGGCTTTTGAAAGGTCAATAAATAGTGCAGAGGAAAAAGTGTTATTGTTACGATTTTTGTTTATGGAATCAGAAAAGGATAGCAGGGCAGTTGTGCTATGGAATGTCCTAAAGCCATGTTGGCAGTTGGCAAGTAGATTATTTTGGAGAAGGTGGTCAAGTAGTTGTCTGTGTATGTATTTTTCCATTATCTTAGCTATTGGAGAGAGTAAGGCAATAGGCCAAAAGTTGGAGAGTTCAGTAGATGACCCCCCTTTATGTAGAGGGATGATGTGGGATACTTTCCATATGGAAGGGATTTTGCTTTCTAAAATTGTTCTATTTATAAGGATGGAAATGGGATAGGCAATGGCTTTTGCTGCAATTTGCAGGTATTCATCTGGAAGACAGTCAGCAGAAGGGGTGCATGTTTTTAGTTTTTAAAGGAGGTTGCAAATGAGGGATGTGGGTACAGGTTGCATTTGAAAGGTTGTAGATGGAGTCTTAGTGGTATTTAATGGGGAAGTGGTAATACGTGGTAAAGTATTGGCTAGGGTTTGAATGGCTTCAGTAAAGTAGTTATTAAAGGCATCAGGAATCTGGTTAGAGTTATTATGGCTGAATCCTGAAGGGGCAGGAGTTTTAGAGTGCCCTGGCTGAAGAAGTTTTTTTATGCCTGACCAGAATTTTTGTGGTTTTTGTTGATTGGTTTGTTGGAGGTGAAGGTAATAGTCTTTTTTGTCTCTGAGAATATCTTTCTTGGTGGCATTTCTTAACTGTTTAAAGTAAAGGTGATCTGATGGACATTTGGAGACTCTCCATTTGGCCCAAATTTTATTTCTGAGGAGGATTTTTTGCCTAGTTTGTTTTGTGAGCCAGGGGGCAGTTTTGGTATTTATTTGGGAAGAGTGATAGGGGGCATGGTAATTTAGGATTTGAAGGAATCTAGTGTTAAAGTAGGTCACTGCTTCATCAAGTTGAAGATGAGACATAGGTGACCAGTCACATGCTTTTAGTTCATTTAGGAAGCTCTCTGGATTAAATTTTTTTTTGGAATCGGAGGTTTTAAAATTATTAGTAATTAGGCTATGGATTCTTTGTTTAATAATGTAGGTTAGCATGTGGTCACTGATATCGTCAGGAAGGGTTCCTGGTTTATAAGTATCAAGATGGCTATTGATAAGGATCCAGTCTATGGTGGTTTTCTTACTGCTTGGCTTATGGATTCTAGTAGGAGTGGTTATAATTTGTGAGAATCCGTAAAGATTTATGTGATTGGTAGGATTAGGGGAACTACAGGTAGCCCAGTCTATATTAAAGTCACCTAATACAATGGTTTCCTGAGGTAGGTGGGTAGTGAGGTAACAAAGTAAGTTTTCAAGAGTACTGATATTATTTCCAGGGGAGAGATATGTGCAAATTAGATAGATAGATTTGGAGTTGTTGATTTCAAGTTTGGCAGTAAGAGTTTCTGAATTGGTATCCGAGGGTAGGAGCACATTGACGGGTGAAACTTGGAGTTCAGATTTATACAAAATGGCTACACCTCCACTTTTTTTGGTTTTATGGTCACATCTCAGGATATTATATCCAGGAGGAGTAATCTCCTGGTCCAGAGTTGAGGGCTTTAGCCATGTCTCTGTAATACAGAGAATATCGAATGAGTGCATATGTAAGAGTGCATGTAGGTGGATAATTTTATTGGTAATGCTACGGATGTTAAGGTGAGCTATCAGGAGGGAGTCAGATGGTCTATTTAAGGTAGTGATAGCAGGAGATGTTAGGCTGTGTAGGTTATTGGGAATATCAGTATTGGGGCCAGGGTTTGGATGAATATCACAATCTATTACGGGGTGTTGTTGAGGATACTGTACAAGCTTAAGGATTTTGTAGTAATTGTTTGGGTTTTTTTGATAAGGAAGTAAGTAACATGGGTAGCTCTATGGTATTTTGGTAATATATAGATAGAGGTGGAGGTTATGTTACTGTGGTTGAGGGAGTTTATGCGAGTAATTGGTAGAGTTTGCTGGTAGAGGTGGTGTTGTTCAGGAAGAGAAAAATGTTCAAAGAAGGTTAATGTGTATGGTAATGTAAGAGAAGCAAGAATTGTAGTTAAGAGTAGTAGGTTTGTGAATATAGACTTGTATGTTGGGGCCATTAGGATATGTAGATAAGGAGTTAGAGTACATTGAGGGAAGGAGTGTATTAAGTAAAACTGAAGGTGGGAGAAGGAGAGAGTGCTATAAGAGGTTGAGTAGGTTGAGGGAAGAAGTGTACAATTAAGTAAAATAAAGGTGGTTATAAGAGAGAAGCTGTAAAATATAAGCAATACAGGATGTGGTGTGGAGAGATTAGGGAGTAGACCAAGAAAGGTAATTAGCTTAATTAAGGAATTGTAAAGGTTAGGGGTAGGGCTGTTAAGTAGAGGAGGTAAGAGATAGGATGATAATGGGAGGGGGTGTGGTTACAGAAGTATATGGCTAGGACCACTGGGGTGGGTGGGAATTGGGGGTAGGGTAGGGGAGTGGAGTGAGCCTGCAGGGCAAACAGAGCAGGGCAGACCCAAAGGAAGGTAACAGCAGGGAGAAAAACAATCAGTATAGTAGAAAGTAAGACCAAGGGAAGGTAAGTAAGAAAGGCAGAGGTTGTAAGTGTAAGGAAGGGAAAATTGAGAGGCTATAGGGAGAGTAAGGGCTAGTATAGGACTAGAGATGAAGAAGAAGAGGGTGAGATACTATTGTTAATAGATTATAGTAAGTGGAAAGTAGTGAAGTAAGTGAATTAGAGGTGGGTGAAGACAGCCATCTACTGATTGATACCTGTAATTACAATGAGTAGAGACCACAATAGAAGGTTGGAAGAAAAAAAAAAGAATTCAGAAGGGAAAGGCTTGAAGGAGTTAGAAATACTAGAAAGGCTGGGATGACTTAGGGAAGGAGGGTACGAAGTACAAGAAAGCAAGCAGAGGGGGGGTATGGCTGCTGGCTGATATGGCAGTTTAAATTAGACACCTAGAAGTATCACAACACTAACACATACATGTAGAAGAAGATATAACCTTATTTAACATAAATCTTAGTTTATCTTGGCTTTCAATCCAGGGGAATACTTTGGTTACCCAGGTGAGGAGATACACAAGCAGGGTAAGGTAGGTGAATAAAGTTGGTCTTTGAAGTCCAGCATGACATTTCTCAAGGGTCACTTGAAAAACTAGCTTGGATCTTGAAAAGGTGGGAGAGATGTGATGATAAGAGGTACTGCCAGCCATACCAGGTGAAGTAGGGCAGTGGATGTATGACTTGTGCCAGTACAGATAGCTGGAATTTTGTAAATAATTATATGTCATTTGTATATCAAGCTGATTTGTACAGATACTTGTGCTGAAAAAGTATTTGTGGGCTCTGTTTGTGTTGATTGTGTTAAAATATATCAACAGTACACCTTGCTGAAATGAAGAGAAATGTGCATGTTATGGTATCTGAATTAAATGTATATGTTTTAATAGAGGACACTGGCACAGCAATGGTTAAATTAAATGACACCACATTGACTTTATAATCTTTTATTAAATAACAGCCATTGACAACCATTTATGTTGCCACAATAATTCAGAGGCAACATATAAACCAAGAACCATTAAACCATTAACTCTAGTTGGCGTAACCCAGCCTATTCCAGCTGTCACTACTACAGAAACTGGGTGTGTATTCCATGCTACCTTGGACCTGGTGGCAATCCCATTTAACTCATCCTTACAAGTCACATACTCCTTGATGTGCCCACTGGTCAAATCTGGGTCCAACCTGAGGACAGCCAAGGTTGCTGAACAGGAACAAGTGGGAAAATAAGCGGGGGATGAAACTGTAAGGCCACTGCTGTCAACCCAGCATGTGGCATACCATTACCCCCAAACAGCTGGCTTCATAAAGGAGAATCTGGGACATGGAAAGAGCCAAGTTAACCTTTGAAAAACTATTCAAAAGCAAAAACAGTATCCAAATTAAACAAAACAAAACCCATGTTATTCGAATGAACATTGTCCAAATCATAAAATCAGGATCCAGTTTGTCAAAATCTCTGTGCTGAATCACATGGAAATCAATTTGACTAGCAACCCATTTGACTTTAGCATCAGAACTTCTAGTACCTTTTCAGTGGAGTCTCAGGATGAAGGCAGACCGGAACAAAACAAAATTTGGATACAACTGTAACAACCAGTGCAATTCAGACAGCATTCTGGCCTACAGGATTTTTTTAGGGGCCTGAGTCAAATCATTACCCCTTTGTGGTTGCATTACATAGCACCAGCATATATAGACATCAGCATGGAATAGTGGAAATCACTGTCTCCAGTACAGAGCTGGATCCAGCACCAGGGCTAAGTCTGGTGTAACTTGTGACAAGCTTTTTAAGTGAAAGGTCTCTATTTAGAGTGTCCTTAACAGCACCCTAACAATCCTTACTGAGATCACCCAATAAGATTAAAGTTTGATTACAATAATGTTTAAACCTCCCTTAATGATTGAGTGATAGTGAGTGGAGTGATAGGTATAATAAACAGTTTCTGGGGGCTCCCCATCACAAGACTGAGTAGTTACCAGTTAGGGTCAAATCAGATTCAGATTTTGCAAACCCCACTAATAAACAGGAAGATGTTCTATTTGACAGCTTTTCTGAGTAGCAATATAACCACATCTCCAGGTTAAGACTTGTCCTGCTGTCACAAAAACATCAACATCAGTAATAATAATAACAAGAACAATAACTAAAAAGAAGAAGAAGAAGAAGAAGAAAGAGGACACGTAGAATTTAGATTAAACATTTACTCTTAAAACTGCTTAAGATTATTATTAGTAACAGGAAAGTACTTGGAGGGCTTGAAAGAAGGCAACAAAAGTTTGGTAGAGGAAGCTTATACACGTAGGTTGTGAATGGTATTCTAGGTATAAAAAGTTAGCTCAATAGGTTATAAGAGGGACCTTTCCATTTTTGCAGTAAAGAGGAAGTGAGCAATTTTTTGATTATATGCTAATATCAATTTGAGTTGATTACATGAGGTCCACATACCCCTGTGCCCCTTGTGTTCACCAGGGTCCAGTATAATAGTTATCTAAATGAGGTGACCAAAAAAACAATTACAAAATGGGGTCAATTGAGTTATGGTAATGAAGTGCCATGAAAGCAGTTCTAGTCCCATGTTTTATTTTTATTTTTTCCCATGAAAACATTATACAGAAAGGCAGAAACGGTTAAACAGGTATAAGCCAAACCCTACAAGTTAGGCAGCTGAGAAGCTTATCAAGTCAGGAACAGCCAGGCTAAACAGCAGTTTTCTTTTAAGAAACATGTTACTACATGAAAAAAGTACATTGCTTGACTAGGCAGAGTTTAAATGTAAATAGATCAGACCAGATGGGCCCTTATGCATGATTCAGATAAGTAGGAAATAAGAATGAAGTATTAAAAACAAAATAACAGATGAGTATCTTAAAATACTTTATGCATTATGCTGCAGTTATTTTCATTCCTGCTGCCATTCAGGATCAGGCACTGCTTCTATATGACCGAGATTATGAGGCACACAGACACTAGAGAAATTAAAGCAGTTTATGAATTATGATGCAGTTATTTATGTAATTCCTGTTGCCATGCAGTATCTGGAACTACTGCAAAATGGTTCTGCTTATGTTAGTGATAGGGGTTCACAGGACCAATGGGTTTCCTTCAGTAGTACTTTTTTATTTCAGAAAAATTTCTATCACATTTTGGCTTTCTTCAGTGTTATGATTACACACATCAAAAATATGAAGTCTGCTGAAAAAAAAAAAAAAAATATATATATATATATATATATATATATATATATATATATATATGTTGATTTTGAATTCTACTCTTAAATTAATGAAATCACCTCTAAGGTATTAGAGCCACAACAGCCTCATTCTCAAAGGGTGCTTTTTCCACTCCACAGCAGTCACATCAATGGCTGCTGAAACTACTAGTTACTACCATTTGGCACACTTCCAAGTTATACTTTAATAGTGTGAAACAAAATGAAATGTATATGTATTACTGTATTTTTCCATATAAATTAGGGTTGCCACCTTTTCAGTTGCTTATAGTGGGACATTTTTTGTAAAATTTTGAGATTTTGCAAGACAAAACATTTCCACGGTGAGTACAAAGGACAGAACTTCACTTTTTGCCAAAATAAAAGCCTATTCTTGTATTATTTGAGTTACTTATTCTATTTCTTATAACATCTAAGTGTTTCAAATGCAAAATAATTGCTTTATGCAACTATTAAAGAAAACTTAAGAAATATTTGTTGTCCTAAAATCTCAGGACAGCTGCCATTTTTTAGTTTTTTTCACGCAACTGCCCAAAAAGGGACTATCCCTCGCAAAGAAGGACAGGTGGTCACCCTAATATAAGTACACTGCTTTGGATTGTCTTCTTTGGTAGCACTGCAGCTGCACAGTACAATCCACCTAGTCTCCAGACTCACACATACATAGACACACACACACACACACACACACACCTGTCCTTTAAATATTTGAATGGTAGCATTTAGTTTTAAATAGTCACTCTTCACTAGCTGAATAACCAGCAGTCAGTGCTAGCGCAATTGCACAAACCCTTAAGATAATAAATAAATAAGCTATAGGCCACAAGCATTTAAACTTGAATAATAAAATTCATTAAATTAAAAAATAAAACATTTCACATGGAAAGTAAACATGAAAAAGGAATTTTAAAATAAAAATTCTGAACAAAGAAATTGACATACAGCAAACAAATTATCATCTAGTTTAGACCCCAAGTAATTTTAGCTAAATATATACTGTATCCTATCTGCCATTAGCTTTCAAGATCAGAACAAAATCTATAAAAATCAGACAGACAGCTCTATCTTTCTTTACATACTTCTGTAGGAAATTCCAACACCTCCCTAACAGTCTTTCTCTTGTTACGTTTTCTCTATGTGAGCTTATTGTGCTATATCAAATGGTTTCTCACATGCAGGAAAGTGGAACTGATGCAATTAATAGGATACAAATCAAAAGAATAGGATGGTGATAATGCAGCCTTCCTGAAAGAGAAGTGTTCAGGCTATGGAGTTCATTGAAATATTGTGAAATCTTTGAACTGGACTCCAAAAGATCTGGGCAGCACTGCAGAGGCTTTTCATTGTGAGGTAACACTCACTGACCCTAAGTCTGGAACAGATCCTCTCCCTGAAGTACATGTGTCCAGAGTGTATGGCCACACCCTGTGAACTCCATCCAGGGAACCTGCACAGCTGACACATCGAAGGATACACTTGTTTCTCTGAAGCTTTATTCTGAGAACCTACCTCATAATACAATTCCATAATGTTCTATATGAATGAGCTGTAATATATATTTAGTTTATAGACAACACTAACCAGGTAACCAAGGCAACCATGTGGGGAGCCCCTCATACAAGGTGTAGGAAGATGAAATGGTGCAAATAACCCCTAGAAGACAATGAACAAGCAGGGCAAATGTGTGTGTGGGGTGGGGGAGTGGGGACAAAACATGACCTCTCTGCAAGGATGTCACTGCTGGAAGATTGGAGAGGAGATAGATACCAGTGAACTAGACATGCTGCAGGTGGAACAGTGCAGGCTGTACAGATCACTGCTGTTGATAGATACCAGTGAACTAGACATGCTGCAGGTGGAACGGTGCAGGCTGTACAGATCACTGCTGTTGATAGATACCAGTGAACTAGACATGCTGCAGGTGGAATGGTGCAGGCTGTACAGATCACTGCTGTTGATAGATACCAGTAAACTAGACATGCTGCAGGTGGAATGGTGCAGGCTGTACAGATCACTGCTGTTGATAGATACCAGTGAACTAGACATGCTGCAGGTGGAACGGTGCAGGCCATACAGATCACTGCTGTTGATAGATACCAGTGAACTAGACATGCTGCAGGTGGAACGGTGCAGGCTGTACAGATCACTGCTGTTGATAGATACCAGTGAACTAGACATGCTGCAGGTGGAACGGTGCAGGCTGTACAGATCACTGCTGTTGACAGATACCAGTGAACTAGACATGCTGCAGGTGGAACGGTGCAGGCTGTACAGATCACTGCTGTTGATAGATACCAGTGAACTAGACATGCTGCAGGTGGAATGGTGCAGGCTGTACAGATCACTGCTGTTGATAGATACCAGTGAACTAGACATGCTGCAGGTGGAACGGTGCAGGCTGTACAGATCACTGCTGTTGATAGACACCAGTGAACTAGACATGCTGCAGGTGGAATGGTGCAGGCTGTACAGATCACTGCTGTTGATAGATACCAGTGAACTAGACATGCTGCAAGTGGAACGGTGCAGGCTGTACAGATCACTGCTGTTGATAGACACCAGTGAACTAGACATGCTGCAGGTGGAACGGTGCAGGCTGTACAGATCACTGCTGTTGATAGATACCAGTGAACTAGACATGCTGCAGGTGGAACGGTGCAGGCTGTACAGATCACTGCTGTTGATAGATACCAGTGAACTAGACATGCTGCAGGTGGAACGGTGCAGGCTGTACAGATCACTGCTGTTGATAGATACCAGTGAACTAGACATGCTGCAGGTGGAATGGTGCAGGCTGTACAGATCACTGCTGTTGAGAGGCAGACATTCATTGTGAAGGTAATGGCACTTAGGAAGAAAGAAAAAAAGATCAACAAAACAACAGATTTTAATGTTCAGGAACAGTAGTATGCATTAAAATGGGGGTGAGGAAACTATTTAAGTATTAATATGGAATAATATGTGGTTTCCAAATACCTGTCTGTGGTCTGTCATCTTATACACCTGACATCCTGGTATAACTTTTCATTATGGCTGCTGGGTTATGCATTTTTTTCTGGGAGCCCATGTATATAACACACTTGAAATTTCAGGCATTGATCCTGGCCAGGAGATTTATGACATGGTTTGCACCTGTTTATATAGAGTCAGGTGTAAACATGCAGCCTTCCAGAATGTTTTTTTTTTCAGTTCCTTATTTACATACCAGAAATGAGAAGCCATTTAGTTAGCCATCTTTCAGAATTTTTTCCCCACATGATAGTTAAGCCCATCTCCAAGTACCTGTAGACATATTTGCTCCCCTTTAGGGCAAGAGCCAGACCCATTTGTTCACCAGCTGTGCAGGAGACCTTCAGCCCATCATTTCATCAGTCAGGAGTAGAGCCGGTAATTTTCCATTAGAGATGAGAGTCCTACATGGAGAATGAGTCATCATAAGCAAGGGACACCCAAACTCTAGGTATCTGCTCTGCAGCACACTAGATTTGACTATCCCCCTTTCCAGTTGCCCACTCACTTTAATCCTCCCAACCTGGTTCCTCCAGTGCCTTAGCAGCTAATCAAACACTGGTCTTCAGGAAATTAGTCAGGGATTTACCCTAATATTCTACAATGATAGGGTAATTTCCACAGTTTTGTAAGGGATTTACCCCAATATTCCACAGTGATAGGGTCATTTCCACAGTTTTGTAAAGGATTTACCCTAATATTCCACAGTGATAGAGTCATTTCCACAGTTTTGTAAGGGATTTACCCTAATATTCCACAGTGATTGGGCCATTTCCACAGTTTTGTATGTTAAAACATCATGAGCCTGAGCTAGTGATTTGCTTAAGTACAAATTATTTTGGAATTTGCTCATCTCTTTGCTATACACCATCACATACTTATCTCTCTGCCTCTTATTAAAATGTTTGCTCATGAATATTCATAATGTTTTCTCATTAAACCTGCTTTGTCCTATTTGTCTTTTTTTACCAGTGATATTTCAGTGGGTGAGGAATTTGTTATTTCTGTGTTTCACATATATGCATTCCTGAATATACAGATGGTTTCTACACCTGCCAAGAAGCAAATTTATCTGCATCAATAGTCAGAATTTCATCTTTTGTACTACAACCATGTATACTAATTTACATTAAGTACACTTTGCTTCTGCAGTCTTGAAAATAAACAGCCTGTGTAACATACATAATCCATTATAAACATCTATTAAAAATAATTTCAAACATCTCACTACAAGCTTTATGATTGCATTAAGATATCCTTTTTAAAGTTTTCTTATTAAGTACACATTAGAAGCAGCCGCGGTGGTGCAATGGTAGCGTTGTCGCCTCACAGCAAGAGGTTCTCCCATTCGATTCTTGGCTGGAGCGCCTTCTGTGTGGAGTCTGCATGTCCTCCCTGCGGTCGACTGGTCGAAGACATGTGTGAATGGGTATGGCTTTGTTGAAGGTTGGGCATCGAGCTGGCACCTCGGCACCGTAAAAATCTACTGCCAATCAATAGTGGACCAGCGTTCCGCTGTGGCGACTCCTAACTGGGAAAAGCCAAAAGAAGAAGAAGAACAACTTATTAAGTAGACATTCGGATGTATTTTGTGAAACATTTAGTATGGGCTATTAGCTATTGTATATGGTGAAGAAAGGTTACTCTGTGTTAAGTTAGTGAAGGTAATATCCATTACCATTTCATATGACAAACATCAAAGAAGTAGCCTCATTGCCATCAATGGAATATTTTCTTGCTGCCTTACAGAAGACAGCATTTAATATCCTGTGACAGAGTCACTAGTGACCTTCTGATAAAGAAATGAAATCCAAAAGCTGTTTTGTACAATTTCTCGTGTCTTTCCCTCCTGTCTGAATACCATGCAGAATTAGAATGGTGGCTTGTATACATGGTATAGTGGAAGGCCACAAAAGAATGTCTCAGAAGTGCCATCCTTGGGGGGCGTGGCCAAGGATGAACACAGGATAGCAGCAGATTTCTTCAGCTCCACCAATTTCACTGCACTGACAGGAATTAATTACTTAAAAAATTAATTTATGAAGTAATTTTCTTTCTAAATATGTTTGTTTTATATAGTTCTTGAACTATATCTAAAAAAGAAAGGAAATTTTAACAATATTCCTGTCAGAAATCACTTTGGAAATTTTCCTGTCAGTTTATCAGTTTGAAATGAGTTCCAGTAAGACAAATTCTCAAGACTCCAGCATCAAGAAAGAACTTCAGTCTCTGATAACTACAATCCAGCAACTTACTGCTAAGATGGATAAACTGGATACTAAAATTGATACCTTCATAGAAAAAACTACAAAACAAATAGACTTGTTACATATAGACTTGCAACAACAGAAGATCCAGATGACAGGCATAGAAGAGGCTGTAAATGACATGGAAAATAGAATCCAAGAAGAGGAAATCAACATTGAGTTTCTGCTGAAACAAAATACACAGCTACAAACAAAGCTTGATGACCTGGAAAATAGATCTAGGCGCAATAACATTAGGATTTTTGGACTGCCAGAAAATATTGAAGGTAACAATATTACTTCTTTTTTAACAACATGGCTCCCTAAAACTTTAGACTTACCAGAAGCATTCTCTTTTGGTATCGAAAGAGCTCATAGATCTATAGCTAATACTAACTCTAACAAAAAGTATCCTAGATCAGTTATAGTTAGATTTCTATCATCTTTTGATAAAGAGATGGTTTTTAAATCTGCTTGGGCTAAAGCTCCTGTTAAAATTAATGAGACAACTGTGCATTTTGATAATGACTATTCTTCCTTGGTAATAACTAAAAGAAAAGTCTTTCTGCCATTAATAAAGGAGCTCAAAAAAGCACAGTTTAAAAACTACCTTCTGTTTCCTGCCAAGCTAAAAATCTTCCTTCCTGATGGTCCTAAAATTTTTGATGACTCTGCGTTGTTGTTTATCAAAAAAAATAAGATTCTGGATAAAATAGAGGAAATGGAATGGGCTAGTCCTTCATTAAAGAGGTTGGCAACTGAAACTTTGTGGAAGGCTTCAGAGAAGAAGAAGAGACTAAAAAACAAATGACATGTTCTTTTTTTTTTTTTCTCTCACTTTAATTTTCTTCATTATTAATTTTTTTAAATATAGTTTCTACATTTTCAGAAAGCCACAAATATTCTGAAAAAGATTTAATCAAAGTTATTTTCTGGGTACAAAGAGCTGTTCTGTCTCATAATCAGTCAAAATATCTGAGGAACTAATAACAAGTTATCATTCAATATGTTTCTCTTTCTGACAAAGAGAATTAAGGTCAGTTACTTGATACATTTTTTTCTTCTTTCTTTTTTTTTCTTCCTTCTCTTCTTTTTTTTATTTTAAACAATAACATTCTATTTAGATTATGCAGTGGGTAAGTGGTGGGGGAGGGCAGGGAGAGAAATGTGATGAGAATATGATAAATGGAATGATAATTTATTTATTCCTTGTAAAAAGTTTATATGCTGTTTAAATGCTAATGCTGATTATACTTTCTTGATTATATTGCTTATGCTCATTCACAAATAATATGTCATGCTTTAATTAATAATAATTAGAACTAAATAATAGTAAATAGTATATTTCATTTCCATCTTTATTAATATAAACAGCAAGTAATATTCCACTGTAAATACTTTTTATAGCTTCCTTTTATATTTTTTTATCTTTGCTTTGCTCTTTCTTATTTCCTGCTTTCTCTTTTTCTTTTCTCTGTTCTTTCTCTTTATTCTCTTTCATATTATTATATTGACATTCTTTTGATCATACAGGTACAGTAAATAATAAGATTTGTATAAAAATTGATTTGGGGCAAAAATAATCTGTTTTATCACATATTAATAACTTTGAGCTTAGTTTCACTTTCACAGAGGCTGTAATAACTTGTAAAATACTTTGCGAAGGTTTTGCTATGTTTAGCTTCACTTATACTGCTAAATGAATGTTTGTCACTTGTTTTTAACAAAATTCCCGCCAAAATCATAAGGGAGACAATTTGGGATGTGGGTTACCTCGTAAACAGTGTCCTCGAGTTGTTTTAAAAGCTTCAACACTCAGAACTCACGCAGAGAAGCTGAAAGCAGTCAATTTGAACTTTGACCCCTGAATTCACACTGAGACATCGCAGATTCATGAAGAACACACAACCAGGAAGTAGAACTGCTGCAAATGTGACTCTGCGATGGAAAATGAACTCTTTATCATTTAAATGTGAGTTATTTTATGTAATTACTTAGTTATTTATGTTATAATTTATAAAATAAGTAAGTTATAATGATTTTAAATGATGCAGTTTCTCATAGTAAGCAAATGTGATTTTTTTAGAAGGCATAGAAAGTGAAACATTTATACAAGTGTTTTTGAAAGTTTATTTGACTGCAGCTTATTAATATATGCAAAAAACTTATGATTTAAACATATACACTGCTATGATTCATTTGATTTATATGATTGACAAGCACAAATAACTTTATGACTCTATTCTGGAAGAAGTTGTCATCTGACATATTTTAAAGCAGCAGTTTAGATATACAAAATACAGATGGCTTTCTTCACAATAAAGCAAGTGTTTTTGAGATCTTGCTTAACTATGCAGTACGATTTATAGCAATACTTATAAATATCATATTTTATTCTACTGACAATAATAAGTATGAGAAAAATAAGCTCTGATACAAGTAATTTAAAGTCTTTTGGAAGCTAACTGCATTTACATGATAGAATATAGATACATCTTAATATATATAATGTATGAACCATATTAGCCAAAGTTATTGATTTAATTGAATATTAGAACTTATTTTTACAACTTTTGAATAAATTAATGTGTACATATGCCCTTCTTTTTTTTTTTTTTCTCTCTCTTTCACTCTCTCTTCCTCTCTCACGTCTTTTATTTCTCTCTCTCTTCTTGGTTTCTAATATCAAGTTTATTTGAATGCTATTTGAATATAAATGTATTATATTAAATAGATGTATATAGTAGTATGAATAGTTTTTTTAAAAAAAAAAAAAGTTTCTCTTAGTATATATGATGTTGTTTTATCAAATGTGTAGTCTTGTCTTACCAGATAATCTAATTGAAAGTTGTTAATTTAAGTTAAATATAACAAGTATTAAATTGATAAGGTGGCAGCTGAGGTACTACTGCTTAGGGTAGGGGGTTAACTTGAGTAGTATGTATTACTCTAAGTTGGAGTTTTTAACTCCAGGCTGGGTGCAAGGTTTAATCCTTACATTATTTTCTCTTGTTCACTGTTGTATGAATATAGTTCTGACATCCACTATACACTTTGTAAGTTCATTGTCACTACAAACAACATTAAATCTTATACAAAATCCCATAAGAGACTCAATAAATACAGTTATATTTAAAGGTACACCTAAAGGAGGAGGTATAACATTACTTATTTTGTTAATTGTTATTTTAATCATAAGTTTTCTATGTTTTAAAATTGCCAAATGACTTCTCTAAAAGGAATTTCTTTAAACATTAATGGACTGAATAATCCATGTAAAAGGGCAAGCCTAATAAGATACATTAATTTACATAAGGCCAACTTAGTCTTCCTACAAGAAACACATCTTTTGAAAAAAGATATTGATAAACTAGTCACAAACAAATATACAGTATTGGTTAGTTCAGAGCACACTCAGAAAAAAAGAGGAGTGGCTATTTTATGGAATAAAAGTATGCCCATTCCTAAAACTATTAAGACTTATCAAGATGATAAAGGAATGTTTTGTATGGTTACAATACAAATTAATGGGAAGACTTATACATTAATCAATATATATTGGATACCTGGAATTGGTATTAATACAGTGAAATACCATCTTGATAAGATCATATCATTCTCTATAGGAGATATTATTTTAGCTGGTGACTTTAATTGTATATTACATGAAAATGACACTACCACTATAGGAAAAAGGAAAATTAAATCTAATACAAAACATTTAAAGGATTTTGCTAATTCTTATCATTTAAATGATATTAATAATCAGATAGATTCAAAATCATTACCATATACATTTTTCTCTAACAGATACAAAACTTATTCAAAAATAGATAGAGTCTTTATTTCTAACCAGATGGTAACAGAATTAATTAACTCTAAAATCATTTCTTGTCCTATATCTGATCATAATTCAATTGTTTTTGAGTTCATGATAAAAAATACTCACAATGTTCAGATCAAAAGGATACCAGCATACTTAACTCAATTAAAAGACTATAAAGAATATATACTTTCAGAAGTACAACATTTTCTAGATATAAATAATACTTCTGAAGTCTCTGTTGTTTATGTTTGGGATGCTTTAAAATCATATTTATATGGACAAAGTATCAGATGGTATAATAATAAAAGGAAATCTTGGGATAAGGAATTGTTAGATATTCAAAGTAAACTAGATTCTTATAAACATAATAATAAAGAAAATATTATGGATAAGAAAGTCATTGAAGAAATAAACAAACTAAATGAGAAATACAAAGAAATTTTAACTCATAAAGTTAAAATAACTTTAGAGAAATACAAGTTTTTGTCTTACTCAATAAGCCCAGAATACTTGCATAGACTTAAAAACAAAACAAAAAGGTTGAATAAGCAAAATCATATCAAAGAAATCTTTTCTCTAAGGAAAAAGAAGAATGTTTCTAGTCTACCAGAAATACTAGATGAATTTAGAAATCACTTTCACAAAATTAATCATAATAACATTAACATGGAACCTAAAGATAAAATAAGGGAATTTATAACCACAAATATGAATAAAAAACTTAATAAACAACAGATTAAACTATTGGATAAAAGTATTTCATATACAGAGGTTGTTACACAAATAAACAAGCTTAAATCAAACAAAGCACCAGGTAATGATGGTATTATACCAGAGATATATAAAATCCTTTCTAAAAGTACATACTCATTAATACATAAGGTTTTTATTTTGGCCCAAAATGAATTAATAACCCCCCATCTTGGCAATATACATTTATTTCGCCAATTTTGAAACCTAATAAAGATCCAACTAGATGTACTTCATATCGACCCATCTCATTACTTAATGTTGATTATAAAATGTTTATGAGTATTTTTGCTGATAGATTGAAGACAATCATCCCTGGCATTATAAATATAGATCAGACAGGCTTCATTGTAAATAGAAATACTTTTGATAATATAAGGAGAACTCTAACATTAATTGATTTTGCAAATAGGAAAAAGAAAGATTTAACTCTTATTAGTCTTGATATAAGCTCAGCATTTGATTCAGTAAGTTGGGACTACCTGTTTACCTTACTGAAGTGCACAAACTTCTCAGAAGCATCTGTAAATCTAATTGAGCATTTATACAAAGGAACATTGGCTTATATTAAGATAGGAACATATGTCTCACAAAAAATACCAATTTTTAAAGGTACAAAACAAGGGTGTCCACTTTCTCCACTATTATTCACTTTAATAATGGAGCCTTGGGCTAATTTGATCAGAAACAGTACTGACATAGAGGGATTTGAAATAGATGAAAATACAACATCTAAAATTCAACTCTTTGCAGATGATGTTCTAATCACATCAACAGGATCTAATTCTTCTATGCAGTCTCTGTTTGATAAAATGATAAATTTTAAAAGTATTTCTGGTTTAATATTCAATGAAGAAAAAACTAAAATACTACCTATATATACACGAAAAAATGTTCTCATTAATGATTTTACTAAATATGTACCCAATTCAGGTCAGATAACTTATTTAGGTATAATATTATCTAAAGATATCAAATCTATTATACATAATAATTATAATACCTGTCTTCTTAGTATACAAAATCTCTTTAATACCTGGAATAATATGTTTTTTACTATGGAAGAGAGACTTACAATTATTAAAATGATAATATTCCCCAAGATATTATACTTAATACAATCAATAATACTTCCACCTACAAGAATAATTATCAAGAAATTGAATACACTAATGTTAAATTTCCTATGGGCACCTAATAGACCTAGGATTGCTTTAAAGAAACATACTAATAGTTGGCCTCAAGGGGGTATTTCTTTTCCAGACTTCAATTTATATACTATCTCTTCTATTATAAAAGTTATTACTTTATTAATAGATCAGTCATATGTTGCAAAATGGAAAGATTACTGGGAGATAATTAGTATTCACTTCATGAAAATCTCCTTAACACATAAAAATATGATTGTAAATAACTCCATGTTATGGTTACTAAAAGAATTTTGTACTTCACCTATTACACCTAAACATATAGTTAGTTACCCATTAAACATTATTATTAGTTATCGTAACTTTATATTCATGCATCCTAAATATAAAGAATGGAATTTTATTATATTCCTATAATGTATACTCGGGGTATGCTTTTGTCATCCACTTCTGAAGGAACTCATTTAACTACAGATAATGATCTAAAGTACTGGTATCAGTTGATATCTGATAATAAAGTTAAAAATCTAGATTTCTTAAAACAAGAATTTGATCTAAGAGAAACTTGCTGGTTACAGGTTCAGACCTTTAGACAACATCTCATTGATAAAATAGATCTAATGTCTATAACAGTTAAAGAATCTGTTCCAACATTGATTGATTACTTGATATTAAATTTACAACATAAAGTTTCTGATAAAGGTAAGCTTTCATATATACATAAAATTATCAGACAAGAAACTTTTTACAGTGTAGATACCTACTGGAATTATTTCATTTCCATTAATGGTGATCCACCAAATCAACAAGATAAACAATATATATTGGAATCTGCTTATAAAACTACATCCTCCATTGTCTGGAGACATTTTACATGGAAATTTTTGCAAAGATCCTTTTATACACCTTTGATGATGAATAAAATAAATAATAAAGATAATCTATGTAAAAGATGTAATGTAGAAATCAATGCAGACTGGGCTCATATGTTTTATGACTGTATAAAATTGAAAGAATATTGGAAGTCAATTAATGAATTTTTGCAGGCTCTTTTTACAGATAATTTTATTATTTCTAAATCTCTTATATTATTCAACACACCTGTACCTCAAAGTGTTAAAAAGGTTAAGCTTCCCTTGTTATGGTCTATCCTAGCAGTGGCTAGAAAAATAATAACCAGAAATTGGATTTCAGATACACCTCCTTCGTTCAATGAATTTAAAAATGTTATGAATATAGTGTGCCATATGGAACTGAATACAATGAAGTTAAGAACTACTAGAAAAACGTCTTATTATATTGTATGGGATAATTTACAAAACTTGTTAAACAAATCTTAACTTCAAATAACATGGTATTTTAGTTTAATTAATTGATCTGATTGTAGTGGATGTCTTTGTAAATACTTTGGTTGTTTTGTTGAATGTTATAATCATATCTATTTTAATTACTTGTATAAAATTGTTATGATATTTTCTTGTATGTTAAAAACAATAAACTTGTTTTAAAAAAAAAGAAGTGCCATCCTTAAAAAATCATGGATCTAACTTCCTCTCACCAATGAAACTCAAGTGGTTCTAAGGTGATGCCAACTCTGTGGTTAGTATATTTGAACAAAGCTTTGGGAGGTGGGAGTACAGCTCTTCCTGGCAAATATTTTACTTCTTGGGGATTTGCTCCTCAGAATAACATACCTATGATGTTCTGCTTTGGTTCAATAAATTTCAGACCTCTTATGTATCCCCTTTATTAACTAATGCTGTATTCAGGTAGTGCATTTGCAATCACATCAGATGCACTACCATATCTGCAGATACTGAGGCCTTTAAAAAGTAGATGCATCCAGACAGAAATCTGGACATCTAATTAGCATAAAATTTGAATAGTACCAAACTCTTCCGACTTCCATTAGGAATGTCAAATACTATTCAGAAACACATTTAAAACATAAAGAGTAACAAAATAATGGAATAATATAAGCATATTATCAAAGAGACTGTGTAAAATCTGTAGACTTTATTGAACTGTATTGCAAAATTCTATTACACAAGATCATTTGTTTCAGCTTCTGAAAAAGGGACATGTAAGATACGTGTCTTCTTTTTCTTAAATTAGTGGTACCACTAGTATGTTGGTTATGTAGTGTGGTTTTCTGTGTACTAGACAGCTTCAAATATCACATGTAATGAAGGTGAGTCAGAAAATTGTGTGAAGGGGTAAGTCAAGCTTGAAAACATGGGCATACCACCAAATGTAGAGGGGTGAATCGGGCCTGAAATCAGGAATGTTCCTACACAATGAGGACAGTTGAGAGACCTGTGCACTGCTGATTCTATTCTTTGCTTCTAACGGTCATTGTCTCTTTACATTACAGATATCACATTCATAAGATATCTAATGCAAAGTATATACAACTCATTGGTCACCCCTGTCAAACATCACTCTTCATATATACCTCTTGGCTTAACCAGACATTTACAAGTATTTTTGCTTTACTATTACTATATACTGACATACATAATTTCCTAACTTTCTCACTTATATCATATTCTTTGATTATTACCCATAAAATTTCATGTCTGGTTGTGTCATATGCCTTATTAAAGTCTCCTGTCATGAATTCTGCTTCTTCTATTCTGTTCATATCATCTACAGTTTCAGTAACTGTTATTGAGCAGCCTGCCTGCCCCTGTGGTAGTGGTTACTGACTTGAAACTGTAGTTTTATTGGCCATTTTGGGTCAATTCCAAAAACTCCTTCATCTTCCTCTCTTAAAACCTGGTTGCCTCGTGGTTTTGGCATCTTTTCAGGCTTGTTGGCTGTTGGTGAAGCACCCACCAAGAGGAGAAAACACTGAGAGAAGAAAGGAGCCACTTTTGAGATTTTAAGTATTTTACCTCTGTTTATTTGCTAAGTTTTTCTGCATAGCCGCCTATTTTGAGCATTTTCTGGCTTGTTAAACTTGATTTCTGCATTAGTAACTGTATTTAGAGCACAGCCTAGAGCTGTTTACTGAATTTCCTGTTTGCACTTATTTTTAAAATCGTTTTTTTCTCAAAACTTGCATTTTATCTGTCTTTGGCCTAGCACTCTTGTGTGGGGTCATTTACTGCACTGTTATACCTTGTTGATACTTGTAAACCTCTGCTATCTCTGAAAAAAACAAAAAAAAAATCTTGCTTTTTTCCCACTTTTCTGAGATTTAAAAAAGTTCAGTTACAGGCTTGCTGTTCTTGAACTGTTTGTAAGTTTCTGTGAGGCCATTTTTTGCTTGGGCTAAAGGGAAGTCTCTCTGTTTATCAGTGGCAGTGAAAAACATTGAGCAGCCTGCCTGCCCCTGTGGGAGTGGTTACTGACTTGAAACTGTAGTTTTATTGGCCATTTTGGGTCAATTCCAAAACTCCTTCATCTTCCTCTCTTAAAACCCTCTTTTGCGCGGTTTTGCACATTTTTCAGCATAGCACAACAGCGGGCAGCACCGCCTAATTGGGTTTAAACTATTCCTGGCTCCACAAATTCTGCTCTTCACTTTTTCCCTTAGAACTGCTCTATTTCTCAATTTAAACACCATATTCTCATTCTAAGGCCCTTCACTGGTCCAATTAAGTAATCCTACAAGTTAGCACTATTAAACCATAAGCACTACTTACTCTTATACTCTCTACAATTACCCTGTCCTCTATTGGTCCATATTAAATTCACTTTCCCTATATTACTCTAGCATGTCCAAAGGTCAGTCAATGGTTTCCTCTCCAGTCCAGCTGGTGATTCTGGGAATTTTGAGGCAATGTTACAACTGTCTCATGTACACGGACAACCCTCTCCTCCTCCAAACAGGTTCAAATATATGTGAGAGATGCAACTATTTAGCCAAACTGGAGGCTGAGCTCTCTCATCTCAAAACTGGTGTAACCAGTCAGGAGGAGAAGGTAACCTCACACACCAGAATTCCAGTATCACATAGTCCCACCACATCAGTGAACCAAATACATAAATACACAAAAACATACTCGGAGGCTCTAAATAAAAATCTACCTAAGCAACAGAGACCTCCAAAGCAGACATCCAAGCAAACGCTACCTCAAAACAAAACACGCACAGCACATAACCCACAAAGTCAGTGTGCCAAGCAGTCACAGCCCTTAAGGCTGAATAACACACCTGATACTCTTGTAATAGGTGACTCTATTGTCAGACACACTGACGTCCCGCTCACCAGCTGAATAAAGAGAAGGTCACGATGAGCTGCCTGTCGGGTGCCACATAACGCAAGCACTCAGGTCACTCCAAAGCAAATACAAATATGACTCAGTCATTGTACATGCTGGTGTGAATGACCTGAGACGTACCTCCCTGGACTACATAAAAAAAGACATAGAGGAGCTCTCTGATCATGTAGCCCAGGCTGGTATGACCCTGACATTGAGCAGCATCTTACCCTACTCACCTAGAATGATGCCACAGTACAAAGACAAAATGATCGATTTTAACAATTGGCTAAAATTTTGGTGTCATTCAAAGGGGATCCAGTGTCTGTCAGCCTGGGATGACATGCTCGACAAGCCACGTTGCTTCACTAGGGACTGCTTGCACCTGTCACCACTGGGCTTTCGGATATTGGCAAAGGCTCTTGCCACCCCCATGGTGCCTTTTTTAGGCAAGGCTCAAAAGTCAAACCCACCCCCATAGACAGCACAAGGAACAAGAAACTAAGGGTAATACTGCTAAACACGAGAAGTCTTAACCTCAAGATGCACACACTCGAAGCTCTCCTCAGTATGGAGAACATCGATATCTGTGCAGTGACAGAAACCTGGTTCAAGGCTCCAGAGAGCACCCCAGCACTACCAGGCTATACCTCATGTCATGCTTTTCGGCCCCAAAACCCAGACCGAACCACAATAGGAGGGGGAGTTTCCATATTTATCAAGGATATCCACACCTCCAGGTTAGTGGCATTGCACGAAGTATCGGAGACCATCCATATGCAACTAACAGTGGGCAAGAATGCTTTTCAGTTTATAGCATCCTACAGACCACCCTGTCAAAGTCAGGAATCTCACTCAGCTTTCCTGAAAACACTGGAGAACATGAAGATCTCTCCGAACACCATTATATTGGGTGACTTCAACTACCCAAACATTGACTGGGAGCACTACTCAAGCCCCAGAACCTTAGCCCAAAGGTTCCTGGAAATTATAAACTCAAATGCTATAGAACAAATAGTCACCACTCCCACAAGAGGGGACAACATACTAGACCTGATCATTACCAACATGGGGACTCTATGCTCCACACCAGAAGTATATCCCTCATTGGTAAGATCAGACCATAAACTAATTTCACTGGATGTCCACATCCCGACCCCACCCCCAGCCCAGAAAACCACAGTGAAAAACTTCTCAAAAGCGAACTTCTCACTTCTCAAAACCGAAGTGAAATCCTTCAAGGCCCCAGGGCAAGTGGAAACTACGGCCCAAACTGCAGAATCCTATATAAACGCATTCTACGGACATCTCCAGGAATGCATGGATCATGCTATCCCAAACAAAACCAAGACCCAATCATCCAAAGGCAGGCGTCCAGTCTGGTGGACCCCTGCCATAAATTAACTGTACAACAGAAGGAGGAAGCTACTACATGATAGAGCAAAATCCCTGATAGGGAAGGGATCTCTGATCAGTACTAGCAAAAAATTATGATCCCTCATAAAATCCTCCAAGGCCAGCTTCGAGTGAAAAATTGCACAGGACACCAAAGACAATCATAAGGCTTTTTTCAGTTATGTTAGAAACCTGGGATGCAACTCCCAGACTTGTTCTGAGTTGATTCTAAATGACAAAAAATACACTGAACCCACAGACATCACCAATATCCTGGCAGACAGGTTCAGTGCAAACTTCTCCACCCCCCTCCCCCTCAAAAGAGCAAGTATTTATCCCGGCAGAGGGCTGCCTCCCAAACATCTCTGATGCTCAGGTGAAGGCTGTCCTCTCCAAAGCAAAAAACACTGCTTCCATGGGACCAGATGGCGTCCCAGGTTGTGTCCTACATGAACTCCAAGAGGAACTAATCCCTCAAATAAAACAGCTATACAATCTCCGCCTCACTACAGGATAAGTGCCCACAGAATGGCATACAGCAACAGTGGTCCCACTCCACAAAGGTGGAGCCTCTACGGACCCTGGAAACTATCGCCCCATAAGCCTGACTAGCTTAGTCTGCAAGGCTATGGAGAGGATCATCATGGAGCTCATAAACAAAGACATTGGGGACCTACAGACACTAGATCCTACCCAGTTCGGCTTTGTCAAGGGCAGATCCTGCCTTTTGAACCTGGTTGACTTCTTCAAAACAGTCACCAAAGCCATAGATGAAGGGAAGGTAGTCCATACAGCCTATGTGGACCTTGCAAAGGCATTTGACACAATACCCCACTCGGGCATCATAGATAAGCTATCCAGCTTAAATATAAACCCCTATGTCACAAGATGGGTCACAAACTGGCTCAAAGACAGAACCCACAGAGTGAGAGTTGCTGGAGCCATGTCAGACTCGAAACCGGTCACAAGTGGCATCCCACAGGGTTCTGTCCTGGTACTACTCTTGTTCGGTATATACTTTTCCGAGGTACAGGCAAACATGGGAGGACTATGGCTCACCAAGTTCGCAGACGACTGCAAACTTGGTGCCATAATCAACTTTCCAGCTGACACAAACATCCTTCAAAAAGGTCTCACAGAGATAGATAACTGGTGCCAGCGCCATGGTTTAAAGCTAAGCGCCAAAAAATGTATAGTCGTACCCTTTGGCAAAAAACAATGTGCCCACAAATTACCACATAGGCGGAAACCCATTAAGTACAGAGAAAGTTATTAGGGACCTGGGGACCCAAGTTGATAGCAATCTCTCCTTTGAAAACCACATTGCCAAAGTGGTTAGAAAGACCTAAATAGCCCACCTCATCATGAAGGGTTTCACATCTAGATCAAGAGAGGTAATCGTGCCCCTTTATTCATCCCTCATCAGGCCCATCATAGAATACAATGCCCCTTTTGGGATGTACCTTACCCGACACCTGCATAAATTAGAAAGACCCCAAAAGTATCTCACCAAGAGGATCAAGGGTCTCAAACAGATGCCATATGCTGCTCGGTTAAAAAAACTCCAGCTCTACTCAGTTGCATACCGCCTACTTCGAGGCGATCTATGCCTGACATACAAAGCTATGTCAAATCCAGGATTAATGGACATGCTCCACCTCAGTAAATCTAAATCCCTTAGAGCAACATGCTCAAGGGACTTGAACCTCAGCACAGAAATAAATAGAACTTGCTGGAGGGACAGGTTCATAACCCAGAGGCTCCCTTCGCTCTGGAATAGAATTCCAGTTATGTGAGGCAGAGCACCTCACTGAATCTCTTCAAGAAGAATCTCGATAGATGGATGGGGGATTGTAGGTTTGTCCCAGGGATTACTCCCGTGTCACTATTAGACAGAGGCACAGTAAACTAAACCTTAAAAAGGGCACAGTATGCTCAAATCAAGGGGTGGTGTAAGTCATACAGAATTGGGCTAGGCTTATAATTGCCCCAGGGCAGATAGCCTAGTATGAACCTATGAACCTATGACAACCCTTCCCCCTTTATACTATATATATGCTTTCTTGCATAATATTTTCCATTTTAGTTTCAAATCTCTCTTGTATTAATTTCATAAAGATCTTATAATTATTATACAATACTATTGGTCTCCAGTTTTTTTAATTCTCTTTAGTCTTCCTTCTTACTTTTGAATTTAAGAATTCCACTACATAATTCTTTATACAGAAAACCTTCATTTAGCTATTTATTCAACATCTTTATTTTTTTTTTTGTTTTTTGCTAGTCCCTTAATTTTTTTTATATATTTCATACCCTATTCCATCTGGGCCTGCAGCCAAATCTATAATAACTTGCCCTAATACTTTATCTAGATCATCTTTATTCTCTTTTTCTGTTAACAGTTTTACTTTCCATGTTTTTTTCACTACCTTCTTTTTTCTTTAAACATTTCTTATACATACTGGACTACACTTTCCATAATCCTTTCTTGAGTCCTTTCCATTACACATTTTACATGTTTTATTTCTCTCATTACACTTCTATCTTCCTTTACTAATCTGCTTAGCTAACTCAATACTTCTCTTTTACCTTGTAAACAATATATTTGCTTATATAAACAAATCTTGTTTTTTTCTTGATTTTTTTCATATAATTCCTTTTCTTTGTCAAAGTACTTTCTGTTATTATGTTCTAAATCATTCAATGCATTGTTATACTGTATGTTCTTTTATATTTTTCTTTCTCTACTTTTCTTGCATTATATTGCAACTGTAAAAAAACATGTTTTTATATTTTCCTTAAATATCATCCACCATTCAGACCAGTTTTTATAAAATGTTGTCACAGTAACATGATCTTTCCTTAACTGTATTACTAATCTCTTTCCTTATTCAGTCCATGTTTTCTTATTTATTCTTTTTATTTCTTTGCCTATTTTTATATATTCCTTGGTTTCTTTTATCTCTAGCCATATTGCACGATAATCAGAAAATCCTGTTTCAACTACCTCCCCTCCTATAACTAAACTTTCTGATACTATAAAACAATTTATTTAGTTATTATATATATATATATATATATATATATATATATATATATATATATGTGTGTGTGTGTGTGTGTATATATATATATATGGGTTCCATACACTAGATCGAATTTTCACTAATTCGAAATAGTGCATGGAATGCTCACTGCAGCGAAAGTGCAATTAATTGAAAATGCACTTACGTGAGTTCAGTACAACGAACGGGTGTTGTACTGAACTTCCATGTAGTACTCACGGACCTTAGGGTTAGGGCACAAGTCATAGTAAGGAGATAGCCCTACGGGCTATCCCCTTACCATGACCTGTGCCCTACCCCTAAGGTCCATAACGACTGCAGCACAGTGAAAGACATAGCAATGTCTTCCACTATGGTGTGATAGTCACAAACCTTAGGGTTAGGGCATGGGTTAGGGTAAGGGGATAGCTTTACTATCCCCTTACCCTAACCCATGCCCTAACCCTAAGGTCCGTGACTATCACTCCACAGTGGAGGACACAGCTTGTTTTTTATGTCCTCCACTGTGCTGCAGTGTTTTCGGTGAAGTGCACTTACGCAAAAGTTTACTTTCATTAAAGTGAACTTTCGCAGAAGTGAGGCTTCCTATTACAAGTTCAAAGTAGTGAACTTTCGTTTTTGTAATAGGAATATATATATATATTTTTTTTTTTGCAAAAGGGATACAGATGATTGTGGATTTTGCAAAAAGGATGGACATGGCTGTGGTGAATACGTATTTTAAGAAGAGGGAGGAGCATAGGGTGACGTACAAGAGTGGAGGAAGATGCACACAGGTGGATTATATCCTATGTAGGAAGGCCAGTCTGAAGGAGATTGGAGACTGTAAAGTGGTGGCAGGGGAAAGTGTAGTTAAGCAGCATAGAATGGTGGTCTGTAGAATGACGTTGGTGATCAAGAAGAAGAGGAGGAGTGTGAAAGCTGTGCCAAGGATTAAATGGTGGAAGTTAAGAAAGGGTGATTGTGAAGTGGAGTTTAGGGAAGAGTTAAGACAGGCACTGGGAGGCAGTGGAGAGTTGCCGAATAGCTGGGTAACTACAGCAGAACTAGTAAGGGTGACTGCTAGAAAGGTGCTTGGTCTGACATCTGGACAGAGGAAGGAGGACAAGGAGACCTGGTGGTGGAATGAGGAAGTACAGGAGAGTATACAGAGGAAGAGGCTGGCGAAGAAGAAGTGGGATTGTCAAAGAGATGAAGAAAGTAGACATGAGTATAAGGAGATGAGGCGCATGGCAAAGAGAGAGGTGGCGAAAGCTAAGGATAAGGTGTATGGAGAGCTGTATGAGAGATTGGACACTAAAGAGGGAAAAAAGGACCTGTACTGATTAGCTAGACAGAGGGACAGAGCTGGGAAAGATGTGCAGCAAGTAAGGGTGATAAAGGATAGTGAGGGAAAGGTACTCACAAGAGAGGAGAGTGTGTTGAGTAGATGGAAAGAGCATTTTGAGAGGCTGATGAATGAAGAGAATGAGAAAGAGAGAAGGTTGGATGATGTGGGGATAGTGAATCAGGAAGTGAAACAGATTAGCAAGGAGGAAGTAAGGGCAGCTATGAAGAGGATGAAGAATGGAAAGGCTGTTGGCCCAGATGACATACCAATGGAAGCATGGAGGTGCTTAGGAGAAATGGCAGTGGAATTTCTAACTAGATTGTTTAATGACATTTTGGAAAGTCAGAGGATGCCTGAGGAGTGGAGAAAAAGTATTTTGGTGCCTATCTTTAAGAATAAGGGTGATGTGCAGAGCTGCAGTAACTAGAGAGGGATAAAACTGATCAGTCACAGCTTGACGTTATGGGAAAGAGTAGTAGAAGCTAGGTTAAGAAGGGAGGTGATGATTAATGATCAGCAGTATGGTTTCATGCCTGGAAAGAGCACTACAGATGCAATGTTTGCTCTGAGAGTGTTATTGGAGAAATACAGAGAAGGTCAGAAGGAGTTGCATTGTGTTTTTGTAGACTTGGAGAAAGCATATGACAGGGTGCCTAGAGAAGAGTTGTGGTATTGTATGAAGAAGTTGGGAGTGGCAGAGAAGTATGTGAGAGTGGTACAGGATATGTACGAGGGTAGTGTGACAGTGGTGAGGACTGCAGTGGGAGTGACAGATCCGTTTAAGGTGGAGGTGGGATTACATCAAGGATCAGCTCTGAGTCCTTTCTTATTTGCAGTGGTGATGGACAGATTGACAGATGAGATCAGACAGGAGGCCCCATGGACTATGATGTTTGCAGATGACATTGTGATCTGTAGTGAGAGTAGGAATCAGGTTGAGGAGACTCTGGAGAGGTGGAGATATGCTCTAGAGAGCAGAGGAATGAAGGTCAGCAGGGCTAAGACAGAATATATGTGTGTAAATGAGAGGGAGGATAGAGGAATGGTGAGGATGCAGGGAGTAGAGTTGGTAAAGGCGGACGAGTTTAAGTACTTGGAATCAACAGTTCAGAGTAATGGTGAATGTGGAAGAGAGGTGAAGAAGAGAGTACAGGCAGGATGGAGTGGGTGGAGAAGAGTGTCAGGAGTGATTTGTGACAGATGGGTACCAGTAAGAGTGAAAGGGAAGGTCTACAAGAGTGTAGTGAGACCAGCTATGTTATACGGGTTGGAGACAGTGGCATTGACTAAAAGGCAGGAGTCAGAGCTGGATGTGGCAGAGTTAAAGATGTTAAGATTTGCACTTGGTGTGACTAGGATGGATAGGATTAGGAATCAGTATATTAGAGGGTCAGCTCATGTTGGACAGTTTGGAGACAAAGCAAGAGAGGCGAGATTGCGTTGGTTTGGACATGTGCTGAGGAGGGATGATGGGTATATTGGGAAAAAGATGCTAAGGATGGAGCTGCCAGGTAAGAGGAAAAGAGGAAGGCCTAAGATAAGGTTTATGGACGTGGTAAGAGAGGACATGCAGGTGGTTGCTGTGACAGAGCAAGATGCAGAGGATAGGAAGAAATGGAAAGAGATGATCTGCTGTGGCGACCCTAATGGGAAAAGCTGAAAGAGGATGATGATGATATATATATATATATCCCTTTTGTAAGTCCATGAATTTTAACTTACCACAATTATAACTTCTAACATGTATTCTTACACCATTTCCTTTCTTTTTATGATTGCCTCTTAAAAATCACAATTAAGTCTCCTTTTATTATAATATTCATATTCATATTATCACTATAAAGTCTAAACTTTGATGACATAAGCTTTCCATTTCTCTACACTAATATAAGCATATACTGTTATAATTCTATATACTTGTTCTTTCCATTTTAAACATACAATGGTTAATCTTCCCATATTTGCAAAAGTTGCATCCAATATCGTTACTGTATATCTGTAGCATATGGCTATTCCAGAACATCTCTCATTTCCCACATTCCAGATTATCTCCCCATAGTTTCTATGTTTCTAATCTTTCTTCATTTGTTAAAATCTTGTGTCTTCTAATACAATTATACCTACATCACATATATTACATCACTCCAAAATTCCTGTTCTTACTATATTTTTAATACTATTCACATTTATAGAAAGCACTCTAAAATTTTAAGTTTTCCTTTTCCTTAGATTCATGGTTTTATAAATTCATAGCTAATTACTAGGGTAGCTTTCCTAATAGGCCGTTCTAAGTCTAGCCAGTTTCCTTCCCAAAGGTGAGAATCAAACACTGTACCTTGTGTCTGTAAGTCAAACACATCAACTATTATACCAAGCCCCAGTCTTTAGCTGTATATATTCTTTTTCATCCATTTCCTTTCTTTTTTTGTACTTATCCCTGTAAATATTATTTTTCTGACTTTTATCCTCTTACTACCTCCCAATTTATGTCTTCTTCATCACTTATGTCAGAACCTTCTTCTATTTCCTCTTTATCATTTTTTTCTCATCTATTTCTTTTTCTATTTCTACTACTTCTAAAATTTCTTCTCTTTGTTCATTTTCTTCTCTTTCTTTTTCCTTACTGTTATTTTCATTTCTGCAGTCCATCCATAATATATGTATAATCCTTCACTTTCTATTTTTAACATATTTACAATCCCAGCCACCAATCCGTAAACCCCTTTTGTCATAAACGTTTGCATTGTCCAGTACTACTTTACATAAATCATTCAAATGTCCTTTCAAAGTCTGCTTTTCTACCTCTGCTCAAAATTGTACACGGATCTTCTTTTTTTTTGTTTCCCTGTTAAATGGTTTTATCACATAAAGATTCCATGGCTTACAGTCCTTTTTTCATATTCTCCAAAAAAATTTCTATTAAAAAACAGACTCAAGTATAATGTCACAAAATGTCTCTTTGTTAATAAGAATAAATGCAGAGACCAAAAACATGAAACAAAACAAACTTCCACTGTCTTCAATTAACTACCAAGATATACAACAGAACACCAAATCAGGACACTAAAAGTGATCCACACTATTTATTATAATCTACGTTAGTTAAACCCTTTCATCCAGTATAATGGACTTCATCGGAACTCTTATAGCAGCGGTGGACATTTACCTTCAATAACATGACGACCTCTCTAGCAGGCTTGTGTGTGGTACATAGCAGCACAATTGAAGAAGTAGCATCTAGTCCACAACTATGGGCTATTGTATTTACTATGCAACAGTGTGACATTAAGAATATAATACTTGATGCATGCAGTGTTACTTGAGGACTATGGGCAACTTACACTGTACATCAGAAAAAAATGCAATTCTTCCTGCCTTTTCAGTAATCAGAGGCTAATCCTGAAGATTTCACAGTGAAATTTATTTCAAACTTCATTTTTTTAATGATTCAATGATAGCTATGTGATTTCTAAACCTTTCCAAATAACTTGTGCTTTTTCTCAACTGTCATATACACAGAGCCAAGCAAGTTTTAAGATGGCCAACTGCAAAAGATCAGTATAAATTTGGTCTGATTTAAGAAGTTTTTATGCAAATGTAGCTAGCCATGCTTAGCTCTATGAATTGCATCAAAGCAGCCATGTAAGCGCTATTATTATTGGTGTAGTGTAGCTGTCTCATGACACTGTGTATGAGTTGCTTTCCTCCCATGTATGTGCATGTCTGCCATGCAAGTCTCTGCTTACCTGCACAGTGCTAGTGTATATGCACTATGGATTCCTATGCTGTTTTGCCTCCAAACCCAACTTGGTCAGGCTGTAGGGTACCATATGTTATTCTTAACATAGGACAGGACCTATTTGAGCTGTGGCATCTGACAAAAAGTTAGGAAATGGAAAATGTCCTGAAATTTTTCTTCAAAATGTATATTGTAACCATCCTGATCTTGCTGTAGAAAATAATTTTTCTGCATCTGAACTACCTTAATGTCATATGAAGCAATAGAATGAAATCAAATTCTACAAATACAACCTTTAGTTTCTGCAAAATAATGGACTGCACTCCTTTGCAGTGGCTGTGGATATGATTTGAAATAAAAAATGTCATGTTTATCTAAAACATGTCACACTTTGAACTTTTTAAAAGGCAGTAACTGTGACAGGGTGTATGTGCGAATAATTTCACTCTAGATGGGTAGTGGCTGGTCATCATTGCTCCTTTGAATGGATTAATATATTGGTAGAAAGGGACAGACTTAAACAGACCAAACTACAGGAAGAGATCAATGTAGTTTGTGAATTCCTTTCTAATTTGCTAGGTACTGACCATATGGAGCAAGGTCTTTATGATATAAAGAATAAATTAGCAGATTTTGAAAAAGAACTATTGGATACTAAAAAGTATAAGTTACATCGTGATATAATAGAATATAATAGCAGATCTACATTTTCCTGGAGAAACAATAAAAAACGACATACTAGGGGGACTCGGTCTTCTGAACAGGAAGAAAACTCGCGACATAATGGAGGCTCAAGTGTGGTTTCGGAAGTCTCTACATTGTGGGAGAGCAACTCTGGGGACTATCCAGGTTTACCAGCAGCTCAGGACCCTTGTTATATGAATCAAACTTTTCGGAGGGGCAAAAGAGTTGACAATGCAGGCCACACAGTCAACAAAAGAACAAGGACTGCTCCCGAATCTAAAGAGAGACAAATGCATGAAGGACAGCCATCTGTACAACACAGGTAAAAACGAGTCAGATGGAATTGACTGTGGGACTGTTAGTTCAGTTGCTATTGATAATAACTTTGTGTATGGTGAAAATGATCTTTTTGATAAAGTGCAGTATATTATCAATTTATCTGGTTATGCTTTGAATGATTGCGAAATGGAACTGCTTAATCATGGTCTAAAGTTTATACCTACTGTCATGCCAAGACTATATATGTTGAAAAAAGACATGTTTTGTTTTTAGGAAGTTGCATCTTATGAATTATTTTCAGCATAATGAGACTTGTAAAGTTACTTGAGACTGTGATACTTCTACTCAGAGTGTGTCAGATGACAGTTTTCATTCATGTTTTTCTGATATTGAAAGTGAAGTAGTGTTTAATCCATATTCTAAGCTGGACACTTCTAAAATCATGTGTAAAAGTCAGTTTATTCCACTGTTTACCCATGAAGGTATTGAACATTTTTCTTGTATGATTAGTTTTGCTTTGGAATTATTGTATAAGGATTTTGTAAAAAATAGAAACTTGGTTAGTTAGAATTTAACAAAATTAGAATGGAAAGCATTACAGGGTGCTGCGGTGGTGCAGCAGTTAGCGTTGCCACCCCACAGCAAGAGGTTCTCTGGTGTGATCCTTGGCTGGGGTGCCTTCTGTGCTGAGTCTGCATGTCCTCCCTGTGGTCACGTGGGTTTCCTCCGGGTGCTCCGGTTTCCTCCCACATCCTAAAGACATGCTGTAGGTGGATTGGACACTCTAAATTGGCCCTAGGTGTGAGAGTGTGCATGTGTGTGCCTTTTGTGGAAGGTTGGGCACTGGGCTGGCAACTCGACACCATAAAACTCCACTGTCAGTTATGAGCAGACAGGTGATCCACTGTGGTGACCCCTAACCGACAAAAGTTGAAAGAAGAAGAAGAATGGAAAGCATTACAAGTACTTAGTAGAAATAAACAGCTCATTTTAAACCATCTGATAAGGGGAATAAGGTTGTTATAATGCACTTCACACAGTATGTTAGAATGTGCTATAAACATCTCAATGATGGCACAACTTACAAAAAAATTAACATTAAAGAATATCAAGAAGCCATTGGAAAGTATTTTGATCTATTAAATAAAGGTGTGAGGTTAGGTTATTTCTCAGTAGATAATATTAACAACAAATTTGATGTGTCAGGGTGTGAAATGGTGAAATTTTATTGCCTGCCCAAGGGTCACAAAAATATTCTTAACCCCCCTAGATGCCTCATAGTGTCTTCATGTAGTTATTTTTTAAATAACATGGGTATTTTTTTGCATAATTTGTTATTACCATTTGTTAGTAAACAAGCTTCATTCATTAAAATTTTTTTTGATTTTTTAGATAAAGTTCTTTCTGTGCAATGGTCAAAAGAAATGTACTGGTTAACTGTTGATGTCAAAAGCTTGTACACAAGCATTCAGCATCACTATGGGTTGGAGGCTTTAAGAAAAAATTTAGGGGACAGCCCATTAACATATTATATAATTGAGTTAGTTGAGTTTTGTTTAACAAATATTTTTTTTGATTTTGATGATCAAGTATTCCATCAATTAAAAGGCACAGCCATGGGGGCAGCTTTTGCCCCATGTATGCCAATATCATGATATTATTATTTGAAGTAGATCATCTATACCGTATAATTTTTTTAAACAACATGTAATTAAGTGCTATAGGTATATAGATGATTTAATTTTTGTTTGTAAAGGGGCCAGGAGAAAGTTACTGGTTTTATGAATGAACTCCAGAATAATAGATTTTCTTTACAATTTGATGGTATTCAGGTGGGCAAATCATTAACTTTTTTAGATATTTGTTTAGAACGGGGTGTGAATGGTAAAGTTATAAGTAAAGCACATCGGAAATTTAAAGATGGCACCCATCTTTTGGATGCCTGTAGCTGCCACCCCCCTCACCTTTTAAAATCTCTCCCATATGGTGAGCTTCTTAGAGTGAAATGGTTATGTAATAAAAGTTCTGAGCTTGTTAGTGAACTAAACACAACAGCTGAGTTGTTTGTTAAGAGGGGTTATTGTAGGCATGATGTATATGCTTCATTGGATAGAGTAAGAAGGAACCCTCCAAATCAATCTGTTAGGGTGAGAAATCAGGGGCTGAATAGATCTACTACTAATCCAGTTAATAATCTTAGAAAGATATATGTAATTACCACCTATGACATTTTATCAAGCGAGGTAAAGGAAGTAATTAAATATTACTGGGTTTTTTTTTGCTAAAGTTTAAAGAATTTTCAGATGAACTATATAAAATTCCTATATTTTCATAACGTAAGGGTAGGAGTATTAAGGATATTTTAGTACACACTGGTTTTTATTTGCCTGACTGTAAAATAAATCAAATTCCTAATTTAGTTGGCACTTTTCCTTGTGGAAGATGCATTACATGGAAATATGTATGTAGGACATTTGAATATATTAATGGAGTGAGTTTTAGGGTAAACCATAAGTATTCTTGTAACACGGAAGGTGGTATTTATGCACTCAAATGTCCTTGTGGCATGTTTTATATAGGTGAGAGTAAGAGGTCTTTCAAGCTTAGAGTTCAGGAACATGTCAGGGACATCAAAAATGGTAAGCCTGAAAGCCCTCTTGCTGTGCATTTTAAGGATTGCCACAATAAAAATCCAGAGTATTATTTTGGAACATATTCCTGCTAAGAGATTTAGTCTTGATATAAAG
Organism: Protopterus annectens; assembly: GCF_019279795.1. Lineage (NCBI taxonomy): Eukaryota > Metazoa > Chordata > Ceratodontiformes > Protopteridae > Protopterus > Protopterus annectens. The sequence goes on from NC_056739.1 coordinate 1,369,975,911, forward strand.
AAAATACTTTTGTATAAGGAAACTGTATTTATATTGAAGTATGGGGCACTGAGCCCTACTGGTATTAATGTTGAGTGCAACTGGAAAGTTTTAATTTAATCTAATTAAGATTTAATGGTGTAATTGTCAGTTAATTGATTTCACTATTTAAACTTGAGTATCAGGATGTGTTTTGTATTATCCTTTGAAGGCTCTTGCCGAGGCGCTAGAGGTTTTAATAAATTTGGTGTTTGGATCCTGATTTTTCATTGTTTTCATCAGCTTCCAGCTTCCAGTTTGCTGTTTCTACCTGTCTGTTTTGTTGTTTTGCCTGTATATTGTAACCATCCGGATCTTGCTGTAGAAAATACTTTTTCTGCATCTGAACTACCTTCATGTCATGTGAAGCAATAGAATGAAATCAAATTCTACAAATATAACCTTTAGTTTCTGTAAAATAATGAACTGCACTCCTTTGCAATGGTTGTAGATATGATCTGCCATAAAAAATGTCATGTTTATCTAAAACATGTCACACTTTGAACTTTTTAAAAGGTAGTAACTGTGGCAGGGTGTATGTGCGAATAATTTCCCACTACAGTGGTTGTGGTTCACATCCTTATATTCACAACTTTGTACTTGTGTATTTCATTCTGAATCTGGACAGTAGGGCATGGAATCCATGAATTTCCAGGATCATGCCCTAAGCTCATCTGACAAGTAGACCAAGATTCTCCTTTATCTGCTGCTGGAGTCATACCCACAGAAGTTGGAGCAGGCTTCCTTTGGGGTGGGGGTAGGGGTGGAAAAAATAAACAGTTGGACTGAGGTGTGAGATCACCTGCATTTAGTGACAGGAGTCCTTTGGACCACAGAGCAATGGAGGAACAGGTACAACAACCTGAAGAGGTGGAAGTTGGAGTGGTTGGCAGGGTAGGTTTCAGATAAACATAATCGAAGGCCTGAGTTCTAAGGTAAGTAATCCATTAATTATAGTGACATCTGACCCCATGTGCAACAATAGGAAAAAGGGGATGTGGATGGATGGATGAATGGTTAGTCATACTGATATCAGCATACTGATATCAGTATACATATTTAGTTTAATGGTTTATGTATATATTTTATATGCACTGTGAGTAGTACTTCTTCACTGGTTAGGCAAAGTAGTAAAACTGTATGAGTATATCAACCACGGTTATTCAGGCTTATTAAAAAACATAGTGCCCATGCTATCTAACCTCCTGCTGTGCAATCTTCTAAACATGCTCCTTTTGTGTTTCCCTTGACTGCTCTTTCCCTTCTTTCCAGTTGTCCTAGCTTACACCTTTCCATTCTTATAAATGCCATAACAGGGTGACAATACAATGATACTCACAGAGAGAGAGAGAGAGAGAGAGAGAGAGAGAGAATAAAATACTTTAAAGTAGTTTGATTTAAGCTGTAGACCAGCAGCACTGAGCCAAAATCAGTGCAGGATCTCACAGAAAATCTTGAGAGATCCACACAGGCTCATACCTGTGGCTTCTTGACAAAAATACATGACAACATTCATGACTTTATATAAACATGGGATTTTCCACATATAACTAGACTCATTTCTTATTAGTTTATGTCATTTCAGCAGTGGTGGTGCTGCGGTAGCGTTGTCACCTCACAGTAAGACGTTGTCCTGCTCGATTCTCAGCTAGAGCATCTTCTGTGTGGAGACATGTGTGAATGGGCTTACCTTCGTTGAAGGTTGTGCATCAGGTTTGGCAACTCTCCACGTAAAAATCTACTGCCAATCATTAGTGGACCAGAGTTCCGCTGTGGCGACCCCTAACAACACAGACACAACAAGATGTGCAAAAGTGCACTGGGCATTTTCTCACAAGACTGAGAAGTTCAAAAATCAGCCATGCTTTTTTTGGGCTTTGCTCTTTTAAATACAGGCAATAAAGTATGATTTGCAGATTCCCTTTATGCATCTGTGAAGACTGGGACTATGAATATTACTCCTAGGCTGGAACTTCTTACATTTCCACTATTCTCCCTAAACACTGAGTGATACTCAGTTAGCTACAACACAGACATACAAACACACACACACACACACACACACACACACACACACACACACACACACACACAAACAAATATATGCATGTACACATGTGCACACACAAATGCACTCGTACATGGAAAAAATAACCTAAATTTGAGGTACAGGTACTGTAAGACTGCGGGCTAGATTGTGAAACGTTTGCCTTATGGTTTGGCAATGAGGTGTAAAGAAGCTGCAAAGAAAGGTGAACTGCAGGTTGCAATTCAGAAAAATGTCTCCATTCAGAACCTTCATGAATAATGAATTAGTCATTTTGATGTCTTGCACTAAGCAGTGGGAAGATTTCCAGCAGGACTGTAAACAATCTTTCTTGGTTACATCTATTTATTGTTTTATTTACTTATTTGACAGTTGTATATTGGAAAGTTTGACTGCCCAGAAAGTGTCCATTTTCAGCTGAGGCTCAGGGAGAAAAGTTCCACAATTACAATCTTTTCAAAAATGAAGTACAGATACTTTAAATCACAAAGCATCATCTTACACTACAAAACATCAGTTACAAATATTTTAAATCACAAAGTATCATGTTACACTACAAACATAAGAGTGAAAAATGTTGCAATGAGAAAAACATAGAACATATGATTCACTGTAGAGTGCAATGAAAAACAACAACATGAGCTGGAGAAAATATGTGAGGAAAAAACTCAGTCATATCATCTGTTACATAGATTAGTATGCGATAAATGAGACCCGACCCAATTCTAATAAGGTATTTAAAGAGATATTACAGATTACATGAGGGGGAAACTGAGTGATGTTTTAGTATGAGAGAGGGTGTTCATATTATGGTTATAGAAGGAAGAAGGATGGAGAGAAGGAGATTATAAGAAGAGTGCAGGGGGGTGTCTTCAGATAGCTTAGGTAAGTAGGCAGGAAAGAGAAAGAGGGAGAGGAAAGGCCTACTGAGATGAAGTGGGTAAGGGAACGTAGTGGGAAAAACCAAAAACAGGGAGTGGAGTAAGAGGCTGGAGAGGGTTGTGAAGTATAATGAGTTAGTTCAGCAAAGATTGGCTCAGGAGCAGGTCCAAGATTTTGTAAAGTATTCTTTTAGGGAGTATTTAAAGGTAGGTAGATTAGAAATAATTCTGGTGGTTAGAGATAAGGTCTGCAAATAATACTAAAATTTAAGTTGTACCACATACTAAATTATTGGGCATTGTAATAAATGACAATCTTACATTTGATCAACATATTCTACAAACAATTAAAAAGATCAACCAGAAACTTGGTTATCTTTACGTAAAATAGCTCCTTACAGACTCAGCAAGAAAAATCATAGCCTCCTCCTATTTGCTTCCAACGTTATTTGTCTCACTTATCATTACAGACCTAAACACTAAATCAAAATCCAAACTAGCTTCCTGCTACAACAAAGTAGTTACATTTGCTACCAAATTCACCACTTCAAAGTCTTAAAACAGCTAAACTGACTAGAGCTTAACAACTGCATAACATACTCTCAGCAAGTTATGGCATAAAAACTGATATATTATCCCAAAAAATGCCCTGCATTAAAAACACATTATTACCCTACACCCCCCACAAGGGACACAAGGGACCTCTGCTCTGAATGTCTACTAAGCACTACTAAATCAAATAATTAAATGGGGGACTCACTACACTCCTGTTAGATCTCTAAAATTTGGAACACCATCCCAACACAAGTAAAAATGATTAGCGAACTCTCAAGCTATTAGAATCCAGCTCAAACAGTACCTTACCCAATCCTGGTTATGCTCATATTCATCACCAGGTTGAGACCTCTTCTGAAAGCACAAACGTATTGCTTATCAATAACTTCTTGCCCTCCTCTACTTGAATCATTATACCCTAGCAACTTTCCTCCTGGACTGGAATCAATACATCCCTTTTCACCCCCCTTAAACAACACTTCTCATCTTTCTCTTTTTCTAACTGCTCTCATCCACTGGTCTACCCCTCTCATGGTTCCCCTCTTATAAACCATCTAGGTACACCAGTTTGGAACAGGCATCCTAAACAGAACACATCCTATACCATGCTCTCTCAGTCATATGCTATTACCACTACCCTCCTATACAATATTAATATCTTCCCTCCCGTCCTACATAATGTTATAACTTACTTCAATACATATCATGAACTCCTTGCAAACATTTCTTTACTGAAATGTTAGAACATTAAACTTCTTTACAACAATGTGTTCTCTTCTAAAGTATCAATCAATTTATTTCTAGCAAAATTTTAGAGCTACAAGAATAGTATAGACTTTTAATTTTATACCTGTCTTATAATCATGTTTGTTTTTTTTCTGAGAAATGTAATTTTTTTTTTTCTGAGAACGGTCTAAAATTCACTTGTTAATATAAATGTACTGTGATATAGCTTTTTCCCACAGACCTCCACTGAAAATAGGGTCTGCCCATTCTGACTTTCCCAGTCAACAAAGACAAATAAATAAATATTTATGTGTGTGCTTGCAACTAACAAGCTTACTAGCAAAGTGGCTTTGCACTAACATTAATCAGAGGGCTTGTCAGCCTTGTAGCTCAGCAGACAGCCATGAAAAGATATATTTTAAATAAAATAAGATATGAAAATGTTATTGTGTGAATTTTGCAGTTCTTTCACATAGCGCCTATAACAACTGACTGTACTCATCTTTTTTTCCAATTTGTGCAAGAAAGTGGACTTGGATATCTGATTTCCTTGGCAAGCAATGCAGAGATGCAAATGTTACACAGTGTTGTATTCTCATCTTGTAAATTACACATTTCTCTCTATTTCATTTAATTATTAATTGTAAACAACATGTGTTGAGTCATAAGGTGTTTATGATTAGCTATTGGATTTATAAATTGTAGTGGCCATCTCTTGTATTGTTTAACTGAAACTACCCCGTGCAAGTGTTTCTTTTTCTAGGATTGCTCAGTACAGTATGCATCAAAGGCCAGCTAGACTCAACTACATATCTTCTACTCTGGCATACACAATATAGTCATTCCATCCTGATTTTCATAATTGTTTAGTTCTATAGCATCCCAAATATCGCAGCTCTTCAATCTTTCCACTCTAGTTTGATGAAAAACAAGTAAACACTTTTCCTTCTTTTTCTCTTTGTGCATCGCCATATCTATATCTATAAATGAATTGGTACACATTTTTTTCTGATAAACTTTTCTCTTTTTATTCAGGTTATCTGAGTATGTCCTTTAAGCAATGTTTCAAATTAATGTGAATATTAACTTACAATACTACAAAAACTCTAGAAATAAAATTAAGATAACTGCCATTAGCTATGCCTGTTTTCACTTTTCGATTGTAATTATCTCAGTCTGCAGTGATAGTCCCATTAAAAGGAGCTATTTAAAATCAGAGCTGTCAACCCTGGATGAGTAGGAAAGACTAAATTAAAAGTGTGTCTTTGTGGCCTTTCATTCACACATGGGATGCACCACTTACTTTGTGAGTCTTAATTTGGAAATGACTTCTTTAAAAGGAAAACATGTCAGTATTTCTTATCTGGCACGATGACAGAATTTACAGAAGTGAAAATTTGCAAACCTTGTCATACAGACAGAAATATCATGCAGATGACTTTAGCCACTATAAGCCACTCTTCTTAAAACTAAAAAAAAAGTTTTTTTGCTTACCTATGAAAATGTATGCCACAGCAGCGTGAATTGTTTACCTCAGTATTATGAATACATTTTTTACTGTTCTAGGAAGTAAACTTCTACCTCTATAGTTAGGTATTTCATATCTGTATTTTTGTATCCATCATTTATGCATAATTAAGCAGAGTGCAGTATTTGTGGATGGTGTCTTTGGCATATAAAGTGGAGCTTTGTACCCAGTTAATAACACAGAATGGCTTGAAATAAATTAGGAGATTCTAGATAGTGATGTTAAAGTTTAACACAATACTCTAAGCTAGACTTAAAGAGATACATCATGTGCAACAGGAGAGAGGACATTCTAAACAAAGTTGTAATTGCACGTGCACTTTCATCTTCATGAGGATATATGTATCAGCGCTGTCTGCTTCGGGATCCAAGCAGCGGTAGCAAATAGTATCTAGTTCATTCATTTATCTCTGCTTCTTCTATTAATTATAACTTCTAGTAAAGAACTACGGCTGGAATCATATATCACAGATATCTGAGATGCTTTAACTGGAATATACACAGAAATTAAGTACTCATTAAATGTTTACATACTATTCAGCAAATGCAAAGTAAATTGCTTGTGGAGCTGGCTTTTGTAGTCAGTGTGTCATCTTCATTTTTCATTCTGAAAAGTTGAATGAAACTGCATATATGTTATTCCTTACTCTACCAAGTCAGACCGCTGGAACATACATTAGATTCAGCAGTTCTTACAAAAACAAAGCTAATGTCCGGATGTGTTTCTACATCTTGATGACATTTTAGTTCATTATGGGCATGTCTTCTTTAAAATGCAGTGAATTTCGACTCTAATAATTATTTTTATACTGCAGTAGTTACCATGCCAACATATTCATTAAAATACTCACATGACTAACAGACGGCAGAGCTATTTTAACTTACTGGAGTGTAATTACAAGAACACAAACTAACCAGAGAATAAAATATGTGCTAAAATGTGTAAGTAACATCTCTTGTGTGACTTGTGCTGGAAGCAAAGTCAGTGAATCTTCTCTTACACTTTTCAAGAAATTTGTAAATATGTTCTACATTACTATGGCAACATGATAACCTGTAACACTGGAGCAGGTCACCAACTCATTAGGTATCATCAGCTTTCTGAATCAGTATAACATGCACTTTTAATTGAAAGCATTCATTCATGCATCTTAATATGTGTAAACAAAAGACCTTTGCATTCCTGTCTCTTCTCCACTGAACTTTCAGAATCTTTCGGGCATAGGATATTGAGCCATTTGCCTCAATTCTCTAATTTACTGAACCATTTACGTACAAATGCACTGAAGATGTGTGAAAATTACACCTTTAACTGAACAGCTGAAATCAATACAGAATATACACTTTTCATCCTGTGTTAGAAGAAGTGCTCACACCATATAATCATAAAAATATTAGTTAGGAGGGTCATACATTGATGTTTTCAACCTTTATTTCATCTGCCTCGAATTTTTGCATCAACATCTATACAGTAAATAGAAGATGTACTAAAATATCAAAAATCTAAAATACATTACGCACCCTCTGTGTTGAAGGTCTATGTATTAAAAGAATGAAAGTGCTTAACATATATTAGACTTCTGCTGTTTTTAAAGTTTTTTTGGATTTTATGTACTAAAATACTTTCTTCTGAGATACTGTTGCTAGTGAATTAGTATATATGCAGCCTTACTACTCCTAAAAACCTACATATGTTGTTGGATTGAACTTTATGCCATTTATTTAGGTTTTTGTATATAGTTACCATCAGCTTTCCCTTTAATTTGAATTATCATAGAAGCTGTTAATTTTGTATCAATAACATAAGTGGTATATTTGAATGTAACTGTGTTTGTTTTTACTGAATGTGTTATTTTAAAGAATAAAAGCAGGCAGAGGCAAGGCTCCAGTTTCTTCAGCTAATTTATTTCAGGACACAAGCGCTTTCACCACAGGTTTTTAAAAACAGCACTCAACACACCCATACTTATACTAAGCATTAATTAGTCACATGGTTAAAAAGAAAAAAAAAACTCTTAAGGAAACAAAGAACAATAATGTTCAGCCCATAGTAAAATACATGATAAAATATATATAAAGAACGTCATTGCATAGAACTGCATTTCATAAAAACAATGTTATAAAAATGATATGTATATACAAACACATATGTATCATGCAAGTATAACAAATTCTACCTACGTAGTGGTCTATTTTTCAGGATGGGTCTCAATGGTTTGCAGAGGTACCTGGTTACTGTTGGAATCATACTTTGTTCTGAATGTGTTATTTTGTTATGCATTTACAGTTGTGCCTTAAATTACTCATGCTAATTGTAGGTCAGAGCTTATTAATCAGGATTGTGTGTAGCAAGGAAATAGATTCAGAATTCATCAGAAATCTGATTGTATGCACCCCTCAGATCCCCACACTATGCACTGTAGCTGCAAGATGTTTACTTTATTCTTTGTGACAACGCATTCTCATTACAGTACTTAGAGGAGAGATGTCAAGTCCATTAGTGCATAAATTCACACAAATTTGTTGCGACTCCAACAAGGATGCCGTAGTACCTCCATTTTCTTTTATGACTGAATAAAAAATCACTGCTTGGGGTACATGATCATTTCTGAGGCTTCAATAATAAATACAAGAAGATGGATTACCATGATCTATTTTTTTAATCAACAAAAGTTCTTTTAAATTCAGTTAACAGATTCAGAAATTAAGAAATGTCATGCTGATTCACTAACAGAAAACAATGGAACACAGAGGTAAGGCGGTACCTTTTATTAGAACTGCCCTGGTACACAGGTTTAGGGCTTAAAGTCCAAATTGCAGACACAAATAATGTCATGGTGTGCAGTGATTAAGGAACTGAAATCAACATCACTGGCCCCAAATAATTGAGGGGCAGGGGGCATATGATTGCATAAACTATGTTATTAGAAGTGCGTGTAAAAGAACCTTCTACCTTTGAGACTTCTGTTCTGTGAAGTTGTTATGCTGGTAACAGTGCAAATCACCTAAAATGTTTTAAATCTTGGATGTTTTTGTGCCATTTTTGGACTATTTTGTTCTGGTCTTAATCTACTTATCAGAGTAAGATTTTTTTACATGTTGCATCTGTTTAAATGACAACAGTGGGCTCCTGAAAAATGTTTTTCATATTGTATCCCCACTTGAATACTGGTTGAAAAGTCCCTTATAATTTTGCAGAAATGTTTACTTTCTGGATAATAGGCATTCATTAGTTGAACCTGTCACAGGACATCCTTCTCTTTTTAGTGAGGCAACTGTTTTTTGGTAGCTATATTGCTCATTGTACAGCTTTGCCAAACTCTCTGGGAGTGTGATCTGGATGATGACAGATTGCTTAGCAGCTTATAAAAAAAACATGAAGAGCAGGGCAGGAATGGGCAAGACATGCACAGCTTGGGGGTGCTATGCCTGCCTGCCTGAGAAGTGGTGTTGTGTGTGTTGGCACCACCCTCTTTGGTTACCTGGTGTTCCAGGGGAGTGGCATAGGCTTCTTCCCAGAGAACGGGTCCAAGAGAGTGGGGGAAAAAGGGTGGGTCTGCCCAAGCCAGCTCTGTAGCCCATGCAGAGGTGTTTCAGTGAGTGGGCATGCCTTTGTATCAGGGGCATAGGTATTCCCTCTACTGTGACACAGAACCATTGTCACCACTAGGGCATTGAGTTAGGCCACACTCATAAAACGTTCTAATGGCTACCAGGATGATGGCTGTGCAGTTTGCAGTTGACTCATGGGGAAAGAATGGCCTGAGAACAACTCTTAACCCATGAGGAACAAATGTGCCAATATCTTGCAGGGAACTGAAGGTTTGGAGGCAGCGAGATTGCAAAAGAACTACATTTAAAAAAAACTCCCTGTGAGAGAAATTTTGCAAGGAAGGCTTTCTTCAGATGTCCATTTCTCTT
>NC_056739.1:1370022176-1370024676 GCF_019279795.1 Protopterus annectens
CTGTTAACAAAACACCCCAATGTCTCTTAAAAATATCATATATATTATTCTTATCCCTGGTGTAAAACATAGGTACTCTGGTTTCTGTGGTTACATTATCTCTAACATATTTCTCTCTCTCACTCTGGCTAGAAAAATAAGGTTTTGCTCTACTTCCTCTCATGGACTCAATCTCACATAATCCCTCATTGAGGTCATGTGAGCTATATCCACGATGTTTAAGCCTATCCTTTAAATCAGTTAACTCATTATTAAACCCTCTTTCTGTATTATTCAGTCTTGATGCGCGCATCCCTTGACCCTTAACTATATTCCTGAACACATAATTTGGGTGCATACTGCTTCTATGAAGCAGGGTGTTTCTATAACACTCTTTCCTATGCACACCAGTGTCAAATGAACCATCACTTAATCTTTCCACACATACATCAAGGAAATTGATTTTCCTTGTGGAAGCAGTCATAGTGAACTTCAGATAACTAGTAGCTTGATTCATTTGTTCCACAAACACATCCAGCATATTTAAGCTGTCATTCCACAGAAAAAAGACGTCACCAACAAAACGCTTATAAAACATCACATTTCTCCTATATAATTCCATTGTAAACAATACATCCTCTTCCCACAGAGCAAGAAACATGTTGGCGTAGCTATTGGCACAAGGTGTGCCCATAGCCACGCCATCACACTGTAGGAAGATGGTCTTTTCAAATATAAAAACATTATTCTCAAGAATTGTTTCCAAAAATAAACACAGTAAATCTATCAGTTGTTCATTGTATGTACTGTGCCTATCAAGATAGCGTTTTATAAAATTCACACCATCAACATTGGGAATGACAGTAAATAAAGACTGAACGTCTAACGTTACAAGTACTAGCTCTTTATGCTCATTCTGAGTATTAGAACTAAATATATATAACTCTTTCAAGAATTGCTGAGAATATCTCAAAATATTAAAATTATCATTAATGAGAGGCCGCAGATGCTTCTCTACATAGACTGAAAAAGGTTCAGTGCACCACCCCCTCCCAGAAACAATAGGTCTCATGGGAGGGTTGGTCACGTCCTTATGAATTTTAGGTAACCCATGTATCATGGGTATAGTAGGATTCTCTATATATAAATATTTAAACAACTCTTTGGTAATGTTGCCAGATTTAACCAAATCATCAAGCATAGATTTAGTACTATATACTTTAAGCTCAATGACTGCATGATCTATTATATCATAAAATTTAACGTAATTCAACATTTCCAACATCAAAAACCTATACTTTTCTATATTCATCAATACGACAGGTCCACCCTTATCTCCCGGACGTATCACGACATTTATATCAGATTGCAATCTCTTCAGGGCTTCATGTTCGTTATAATTTAGATTATTTTTCATATAATGCATAGACTCATCGTAATCATGACTAAAGTACTTATGTAAATCATCAACTAATTTATCAAAAGCATAAACTAAAGGATCTATGCTTGATGATTTGGTTAAATCTGGCAACATTACCAAAGAGTTGTTTAAATATTTATATATAGAGAACCCTACTATACCCACGATACTTGGGTTACCTAAAATTCATAAGGACGGCACCAAACCTCCCATGAGACCTATTGTCTCTGGGAGGGGATGGTGCACTGAACCTTTTTCAGTCTATGTAGAGTAGCATCTGTGGCCTCTCATTAATGATAATTTTAACATTTTGAGAGATTCTCAGCAATTCTTGAAAGAGTTATATATATTTAGTTCTAATACTCAGAATGAGCATAAAGAGCTAGTATTTGTAACGTTAGACGTTCAGTCTTTATTTACTGTCATTCCCAATGTTGATGGTGTGAATTTTATAAAACGCTATCTTGATAGGCACAGTACATACAACGAACAACTGATAGATTTACTGTGTTTATTTTTGGAAACAATTCTTGAGAATAATGTTTTTATATTTGAAAAGACCCTCTTCCTACAGCGTGATGGTGTGGCTATGGGCACATCTTCTGCCAATAGCTACGCCAACATGTTTCTTGCTCTGTGGGAAGAGGATGTATTGTTTACAATGGAATTATATAGGAGAAATGTGATGTTTTATAAGAGTTTTGTTGATGACGTCTTTTTTCTGTGGAATGACAGCTTAAATATGCTGGATGTGTTTGTGGAACAAATGAATCAAGCTACTAGTTATCTGAAGTTCACTATGACTGCTTCCACAAGGAAAATCAATTTCCTTGATGTATGTGTGGAAAGATTAAGTGATGGTTCATTTGACACTGGTGTGCATAGGAAAGAGTGTTATAGAAACACCCTGCTTCATAGAAGCAGTATGCACCCCAATTATGTGTTCAGGAATATAGTTAAGGGTCAAGGGATGCGCATCAAGACTGAATAATACAGAAAGAGGGTTTAATAATGAGTTAACTGATTTAAAGGATAGGCTTAAACATTGTGGATATAGTTCACATGACCTCAACGAGGGATTATGTGAGATTGAGTCCTTGA
>NC_056739.1:1370029676-1370137176 GCF_019279795.1 Protopterus annectens
TGTTTTTGTTAGTCACTGAAAGGCATATTCCTCCACATATATACCCAATTAAGACTCACAGGGGTCACACCAATGATTAGTTCACTCAGGAGACAAAGAGTTGTAATAAAGTTTCAGAATAGACTTCCAATAGTAGTACAGAAGAACCACAACCTACAGAAATAAGCCTGAATAACATTCTATCAAGTACATTCACTCACAATTAATTACAATAATTAAAATGAAGCCTGTAGTGACTTTCCACATTAAGTCCACTGGGGTTCAAAATACCATATTTAAAAATGTATGAACTTTCCTCATACAGAAATCTATATTTTTTAAACAAGAAACAGCTTTATTGAATTATAATTTATGACATAGGCCATCATACATTTATATAAATGAAATAAACCATATTGCCATATTTTCAGCTGCAAACATTATGCATCAAATATGAATGATCTTTTATACAGTCATTGTCGATCAGTCATTCAGTTCCTGCCTTCCCTTAAACATCATTCCTCCTCCAAAACATTATTCTGCATGAACTGTTCCCACAGTTCCCATTTTCCTATAAAATTTGCTCCTGCCCTTTTCTAAAGACCCTACTTCTAGTTCTTTTATCTCTTACTATGTTCACTACGTCTAGTATGATTGATTTAGACTTTGATTTCCATTTTCTAGTAATTGCTTTTTTTTGGCAGCCAACATAATTAAACTTAGCAAGGCCTTACTATATCTAGGCAATTCTGATTCTGTATCACTGCTCAAAAAATCATTTCCTTAGTTACACCAACTTGCTTGTGTAGTATTTCTGACAGAGTAGTCTGCAGGGAAGTTTGAAGGTTTCATAAGCAAAAAACACAAGAGTTCACCACAGAACGCCAAATTTAATGAATGAAGCTTTCGGGTTCTCAACCCTTCATCAGCATACACAATCATTTAATTAATTCCATTTATATAGAGGTATAATTAATATCACATGATCAGAACCAGCCACTAAAAAATCACACTCATAAAAACATATCCTATTATAATATAAAATGCACAAAGTTTATACAAAAAGTATAAAAATTACACATAAAAATTATTATTAACTACTATTATGTTATAAGTTATCTTGCTGTCGTTTCACTAATACAGGCTTTATACTAGTGGCATTATTAAGACCAGGACTAACATCAGCCTGCAGTCTAATTATCCATTGTAACTCCTTGAGTTCTAGTAAGTTGTTCAAATCACCACCTCTTACTCCCAAATCAACTGTATCTATACACCTAAATTTAAACCTATGTGTTGCATTTTCCATTATGTGCTTATATAAGGCATTTGTTTGAACTTTCCTATTTATTTCTGATTTGTGTTCTATAACCCGGTCCTTAAGCCTTCTTATCGTTTTTCCTACATAAAATTTTTGACAACACATACAGGTAGCAAGGTATACTAATAATATAATAATACTAATGTTAATACAAGGCAAGTTAGATACTTTTAAATGTTATAATTGTAGTTGTTGTAATGATATTTTAGAAGCAAATGAATGTTTTAGACATCCAGTAACTAATATTAGGTTTGTATTTAGATGCATGGCCACCTGTAATACATCCAAATTAGTATACCTTGCTACCTGTATGTGTTGTCAAAAATTTTATGTAGGAAATAATTAGACTGCAGGCTGATGTTAGTCCTGGTCTTAATAATGCCACTAGTATAAAGCCTGTATTAGTGAAACGACAGCAAGATAACTTATAACATAATAGTAGTTAATAATAATTTTTATGTGTAATTTTTATAGTTTTTGAATAAAATTTGTGCATTTTATATTATAATAGGATATTTTTTTATGAGTGTGATTTTTTAGTGGCTGGTTCTGATCAAGTGATATTAATTATACCTCTATATAAATGGAATTAATTAAATGATTGTGTATGCTGATGAAGGGTTGAGAACCCGAAAGCTTCATTCATTAAATTTGGCGTTCTGTGGTGAACTCTTGTGTTTTTTGCTTATGAAACTTTCTGACAACGTTTTCTTCTAAAAGTTTGAAGGTTTGCCAGACCATTACACTCCCAAAAATATGGTCCCAGTTATATCTTTCTTCCCATCACAACTTCAACATTTTCAATCTACCTGAGGAAAAATTCTTTGAAGTCTGCTTGGGATATAAAATATCTGTGCAAATACTTCCAGGCAAAAATCCTTCACCTTCTAGACTTTGTTGCATATCTGGTGGCCATACATATCTCCTCCCATTGCTTATTTGTGAATTGCTTATACAATCTCTCTTCCCAATCCTTTCTAACCTCATCTGATTGATTCCTATAGTTATCATGCAAGATTTTATATGCACTAGTAATTACTCCTTTTTAACGGCAGCTTCTGTTCTAGCTTCTAATAAAAACTCTACCAGTGCTGGTCTTTCACTTAGGATCCCCATATTCCTATCTCTTTGCATATATTCTGATATCAGTCCTTGATAAGGAAGGGAATCTTTAGCCTGCAGTCCAAATGTATTCTTGGCCTCTTCCCATTCTGTTACCTTTCCCTCTCTAGTTATTTGCTCCTAATACCTTGGTTTCTTTGCCAGTTTTCTCCAGCAAATTCTAGCCCCTCTTGCTTATTGTCTGCATGCATAATTGCAGTTATCTCTATTGGCAGAATGTCCTTTCTCCATTCACATGTTAGATTAGTTATTTGAATACTTTCTGCTACTTTATGAATATAATATTCTGCATGGTTATTGTTATTCTCTTATGCAAATTATTCACTTATGCAACAAAGAGACAAGACTGGTTAACTTTACCATCACAATGAGCACCCTGACACCCTTCTTAAATATAAGCAACTCTGCAACTTAGCCAAAAAACAAATTATAAATGATAAAAAATCTTACTATACTAAACTCCAGTCTAATCATTCCAAAAACCCCAAACAATTCTGGAACTTCATCAACTCTCTTCTGAACCCTGGTACCAGAAACAATCCTTGCCCTGACACCAGTAAATATGACCCAGAAATAGCAAATCTATTCGACTCCTTCTTTACCAACTCTATAGCAGAAATCACCAAGACCTTCCCAAACCACAAACCCTCCCCTCAACTCAAACCCTCTTCCCTAGCCTCTTTCCAACCTTCCATCCCTAACACTCCTCCCATATTTCATCTCAAACCATCTCCACCTCACACATAAAAAAACTTCTCTCTAAACTTACGCCATGCTCCAATGCCCCTGACAATATCCCCTCACTCTTTCTAAAACATGCAGCAGACGGTATCACCATCCTCATTAGCATTCTTATTAATAGATCCATATGGGAATTGTATGTCCCCAAACTGTGGCATGCAGCCTTTATCCTACCCCTCTACTGGACCCCACCCAGTTTGGGTTCATGAAGGGCCGATATTGTCTCCTGAACCTGATTGACTTCTTCGAATCAGTCTCCAGAGCCATGGACAAGGGTAAGGTGGTCCACACAGCCTATCTAGACCTCGCCAAGGCCTTTGACACCATCTCCCACTCTGGAATCATAGATAAACTTACTAAGCTGGGCATTAATCCCTATGTCACCCAATGGGTTGCCAACTGGCTTACTGACAGAACCCACACTGTAAAAGTAACAGACTCCAAATCCAGCTCCAGACAAGTGACAAGTGGAGTACCTCTGGGTTCAGTCCTGGGACCGCTCTTGTTTGGCATCTACTTCTCTGAAGTACAGGCCAACACTAAGGGACTCTGGCTAACAAAGTTCGCAGATAACGGCAAACTGAGAGCCATTATTGAATCCCCAAATTATGTCGATACTCTATAAAAGGGCCTTACAGAAACAGATGCTTGATGCCAGAGCCATGGGCTCAAGCTCAATGCCAAGAAATGTATAGTTATCCCCTTTGGGAAAAAACATGTACCTGTGAATTACCACATAGGTGGCAGTACACTAAACACTAAAAGTGTGATAAGAGACTTAGGGAAACAGGTGGACAGTGGTCCCACCTTCAATAACTACATCGCCACAACAGTCAGGAAATCCTTCTATGTGGCACACCTCATCACTAAGGGCTTTTCATCCAGAAAAAAGGAGGCCATTGTCCCACTGTACTCATCCCTCATTAGTCCCATTATAGAATACAATGCTCCATTTGGTATGTACCTCTCAAGACATCTGCAACAACTGGAAAGGCTGCAGAAATACCTCACTAAAAGAATCACAGGCCTAAAGCAGATGCCCTATGCTGACTGCCTTAAAAACCTCCAGCTATACTCTGTCACATATCGTCTACTCAGAGGCGATCTCTGCTTAACATACAAGGCCATGTCAAACCCAGAGCTGTTGGACATGCTACACTTAAAGAAATCCCAATCCCTCAGAGCCATACACTCTAGGGATCTAAACCTTGTCATCACAATAAACAAAACATGCTGGAAGGATAGGTTCCTGACCCAGAGACTCCCCAGACTCTGGAATAGGCTGCCCATACATGTCAAGCAGAGTGCCTCTTTGGCCCTCTTCAAAAGGAACTTTGACAATTGGATGGGAGAAAGGAAATTCACCTTGGGGATCACGTCAGTCGCCCTGCTAGACAGGGGTCCAGGGAAGTAAATAGTGTGGGAAGAAATAGCCATTTGGTATGGCTAGGCTTGTATAGGCCCTAGAGCTGATAGCCTAGTACCAACCTATGAACCTATGAACAAAGGAGGCAAAAATAATAACATCTCAAATTTCCGACCCATAGCCATTCTCTCCCCAATTTCAAAAATTCTTGAAAAATGCATCCACCTCCAGCTCATGCCTTTCCTTACCAATAACCAACTCCTCACCCCTACACAACATGGTTTCCATCCTGGCTATAGCACAATAACTGCTCTTCTCTCTTTCCTAGACATAGTAAACCACACCCATGACTCTGGAGAAACTCTATCCACAGTCCTTCTAGACCTCTCCAAGGCTTTTGACACAGTCTCCCATACCCACCTCCTGAACCACCTTTCTAACCTTAATCTCTCTCAAAACACCCTAACCTGGTTCAACAGCTACCTCTCTGACAAATTTCAGGCCATGAAATGGAAAACTGGCACCTCAGCCTTCCTACCTACCCCGACCGTGGTACCCCAGGGATCCATACTTGGTCCAATGCTCTTTAATATATTTATTAATGATTTCCATTCAGTCATTCCTAACACTAAGATAGTACAATATGCATATGACTCAACTTTAGTCTGCTCCACTTTTAACCTCCCCGAGTTCCAAACAAAAACTCAAACTGCCTTCTCAACTACTGAGAACTGGATACTTCAAAACCACCTCTCTTTAAATGCCAACAAATCCAAAATTCTACTATTCTCTCCCTCAAAATCCCTCCCTCTCAACAAAAACTCTTTCAATATTATCAGCCATGCCAACTCACCATAGAAGTTGTTCCTTTTGCTAAACTTCTTGGGGTTACTATTGATGAGCATCTAAAATTCGATACTCATATTCAGCTAAATATTAAGAAAACACATCAGAAACTTGGCATGCTGTACAGAAACTCCCACTTTCTCTCCCCTTCTACAAGACAAACACTCACCACTACCTACTTACTACCATCACTATTGTACGGTGCTCCCCTACTAACCAACCTTTCTTCTTCTATCTCTTCCAAAATGGAAATCTGTTACAACAAAATCTCAAAATTCGCCACTAAATCCAAATACTCCTCCCACCACTGTAAATCTCTCCACCTTCTAAATTGGCTGGAACTTCCCAACTACCTTGCCTACCTCCAACTCACTACAGCCCACAAGCTAATTTTTAAACCAACTAAATGCCCAGCACTAATAAACATCTTACCATCATGCACCCCACACAGAACTCTAAGATCTGCCCACCAAAATCTAATTACTGTACACAAACCAAACCATCCCGCTGGTCAGCTTCTCCTATCCTTTTCCTTAGCCAAAAAATGGAATTCTCTCCCTCCTTCTCTAAGAATTTCTGAAAGCTTTGAACACTTTAAAACCCAGCTCCATTCCTACCTCTCCCATAATTGGAAATGTAATTGCACTCTACCTACCTAACCTGCTAATAACTGTACTACAAGTAACACTACTCCATACTGACTTCCTAAATAGCTGCCCCATTGAATATAATGTAATCTAACAAAGGTTCATAGGTAAATAGGTAAGTACTAGGCTACCTGCTCGAGGGCATTTATAAGCCTAGCCAGAGTGTGTCGGCTTTTGCCACCCCATTGATTAATTAACTGATCCTCTGTCAAGCAGAGCCAATGAAGTGATCCCAGGGGTATATTTTCTGTTACTCATCCACTCGTCAAGGTTTCTCTTGAAGAGTGTTAGTGAGGGGTTCTGCCTGATGTTATTTGGAATTTTGTTCCAAAGCATGGGGAGTCTCTGTGACAGGAATCTATCCCCCCAGCATGTTCTATTTATTGCTGTGGTGAGGTATAACTCACTAGAGCACATGGCTCACAGTGACTTGGATTTCTTTAGGTGGAGCATGTCCATCAATCCTGAGTTGGATATGGCTTTGTAAGTCAGGCAGAGATCACCTCTGAGTAAGCGATATGCCACTGAGTACAGCCAGAGTTTTTTCATTCGGGCTGCATAGGACATATGTTTGAGGCCAGTAATCCTCTTGGTGAAGTACTTTTGTGGTCTTTCCAGCTGTTGGAAGTGTCTTGTGAGGTACATCCCAAATGGGGCATTGTACACTATGATGTGTCTAATGATTAACAAGTAGAGAGGCACTATAACCACTTTATTTCTAGATGCGAATCCTTTAGTAATTAGATGTTCCACATAGAAGGATTTCCTAACTACTTTGGCAATATGATTGTCAAAGGAGAGATTACCATCTACCTGGGTCCCCAGATCTCTTATTACCTCTTCTGTATTAAGGGGGCTGCCACCTATGTGGTCATTTGTGGGCGTTTTGTTTTTCCCAAATGAGATGACTATGCATTTTTTGGCATTTAGCTTGAGGCCATGACTTTGACATCAGGTGTCCGTCTCAGTAAGGCCCTTTTGGAGGATGTCCGTGTCAGCCAGAGAGTCAATTATGGCTCCCAGTTTGCAGTCATTCGTGGACTTGGTTAGCCATAGTCCTCCTGTGTTTGCCTGTACTTCTGAGAAGTATATGCCGAACAGTAGGGGTCCCAGGACCGAGCCTTGTGGGACACCACTTGTGACTGGTTTAGAGTCGGACCTGGAGCCCGCTATTCTTACCATGTGAGTTTTGTCTGTAAGCTAGTTGGCAACCCATCTTGTGACATAGGGGTTTATGTTCAGGCTGGTGAGTTTTTCTGTAATACCCAAGTGGGGAAAGGTGTCAAAAGCCTTGGCGAGGTCAAGGTAGGCTGTGTGAACCACGTTTCCCTCATCTATGCCCTTGGTGGCTGTCTCGAAGAAGTCAACCAGGTTTAGTAGGCATGATCTGCCCTTAACAAAGCTGAACTGGGTCAGGTTAAGTGCTTGGAGGTTCCCAATGTCCTTGTTAATGAGTTCCATGATGATGCGCTCCATAGCCTTGCAGACCAGGCTAGTCAAGCTTATGGGGCGATAGTTACCAGGGTCAGTTGTGGCCCCTCCTTTATGGAGAGGAATAACCGTTGCTGTGCACCATTCTGTGGGCACGTAGCCTGTGGAGAGGCTGAGGTTGAACAGCGTGTTTAGGTGGGGGGTTAGTTCGTTCTGTAGTTCATGCAAGATGCAGCCTGGGACACCATCTGGTTCCACTGACGCTGTGTTTTTGGCTTTTGAAAGGACTGTTTTCACCTGTGCATCTGTGATTTTTGGGACACTACACTTTTCCGGTATTGTTGTGGGCCCTTTTGGAGGTGAGAGGGGGGTGAAGTTTGCACTGGATCTATCTGCCAGGATGTTGGCAATATCAGTAGGTTCAGTATATTTTGTGCTATTTTGCACTAGTTCAGTGCATATCTGCGAAGTTGCCACTTAGATTCTTAACATAGCTAAAGAAGGCTTTGTGGTTATCTTTTGAATCCTTGGCTATTTTTCTTTCAAAGTTAGCCTTGGATGATTTCATGAGGGACCTTAGTTTCTTACTGATACTGATCAGGGTAGTCTTTCCTTCTTGGGATTTAATTTTTTCTGAACTAGTTTCCTCCTTCTATTGCATAGCCTGTTTATTGCAGGGGGTCCACCAAACTGGTTTCCTTCTCTTAGAGGAGTGAGTCTCAGTTTAGCTACGGATGGCATGATCCATGCATCCTTGTAGGTGTTCATACAGTGCATTTGTAAAGGTTTCTGCATCTTGGGCAGCATTATCCTTTAGCGTGGGGGCTGTGAAACTTACCACATTTGTCTTAAGTAAGGTGAAGTTTGCTTTAGAAAAGTTTTTTTTACTGTGGTTTCCTTAGTTGGGGGTGGTGGTGGGGTGTGGACATCCAGAGTGATTAGTTTATGGTCTGATCTAACCAGTGACGGGTTAACCTCTGGTATGGAACACCTGTTGCCCATGTTTGTGATGACCTGGTCCAATATGTTTTCACCTCTGGTAGGGGAGTTTTCCAGCTGATCCAGGGCATTTGAGTTGATGAATTCCAGGAAGCGCTGGGCCTGGGAATTTGTACTCGAGTAGTTTTCCCAGTGAGTGGTAGGGTAATTGAAATCACCCAATATCAGTGTGTTTGGTGGGACCGTCATGTTTTCCAATGTCTCCAGAAAGGTAGTGTGGTGGTCCTGGGTCATGGAGGGTGATCTGTAGCAGGCCACAATTTGCATTGCAGATTTCCCCGATGTTAGTTGCACATGGGTGATCTCAGAGGTATCATGCTGCACCACTAACCTGGAGGTGTAGGTATCCTTGATGAATATGGATACACCCCCTCCTTTTGTGTTTTGGTCCATGTTCTGTGGCCAAAACGTGTGGTATGAGTTGTAGCCTGGTAGTACTGGGGTGCTCTCTGGAGCCTTGAACCAGGTTTCAGTTACTGCACAGATGCCAACATTCTCCATACTGAGGAGTGCTTCGAGCGTGTGCATTTTGAGATTTAAACTCCTGGCTTTGAGTAGCATAACCCTCAGTTTTTTGTTAATTGTGCTGTTTATGGAGGTGGGTTTCTTTTGAGCCTTGCCTAAAAAAGGCACTATGGGGACAGCAAGAGCCTTGGCCAGTATTCGAAAGCCTAGGGGTGACAGGTGCAAGCCGTCTCTTGCAAAGCAACGTGGCTTGTTGAGCATGTCATCCCAGGCTGACAGACACTGGATCCCCTTTGAATGCAACCAGAAGCTTAGCCAATTGTTGAAATAGATCATTTTTTCTTTATACCGAGATATCATTCTTGGTGAGGGCAGGATGCTACGCAGGGTCATGGTTATGCCAGCCTGGGTTACATGATCAGAGAGCTCTTCCATGTCTCTTTTCATGAGAAAACATTCTCACTACTGCCAACATATAAATGTCGATGCTATTTAACAAAGAATATCAACGCATCCTAACCTAAAATGTAATGTATGCACTCCACTTTTTTCTATTATACAACTGCCTCTCTCTGAATATATCAATATCATGAACGTATACATTGTAAATAATGTACTTTCCACCTTTATTCACCCCTTTTCTGGGGGAAATTTTTATTTACTGCCATCTTACAAATGTTCGTTTTTATAACCATTTACAGATGATTTACAACCTCTGTTCAACTTAACCTCTGTACAACTTGTTCTCTAATCTAGTATGTAAGTATGTAATGTATGTTCTTCTATTTTGCTATTATACTTGCTTAGTTTTACTATATAATATTACATTTTGCTTATTTTTACTATGTAATATGGAGCTTTTCTCCCCAGGCCTCCACTGAAAACGAGCTCCATGAGCCCAGTGGATCTCCCCTGTCATCAAACAGGAAATAAATAAATAAATAAAGTTCTCCTTAAGAATCTGCATCAAAAATCCCAGTTTCTCCTTATTTTTTAGCTCCCCCCGTTTCTTCTTCATCCTTTTCCACTTTGAAATATAGCTTTCTGCTTGTGCTGTGTACAGGAACCGTAACAATGTCGCTCTAAAATACCCTTCAAATCAGAAAATCCCAAACCACCTTGTTCTATTAGAAGGATCAGCTTATCTCACTTGATTCTTGCCCTCTTCCCTTCCCATATAAAATCCTTCATCTCTTTATTAATTTATAACCACAACTTCTCCTCTGGTTGACCAAAATATGCCTGACCTGTGTATAAAACTAAAGGGACTAAAACACTTTCACTGCTTGTATCTCTCTATCCATACCCATAAAACACAGCTTCCAGTTTATCACTTTTTGTATTACCTTTAATTTAGTCTCTTCCCACATATCCTTAGCAGCCATAGCAGAATCTTGTTTAACCCATACTCCTAAATACTTCAATTTATCATAGCCATTGCTGAACCAATTCATGTGTGGGTACATAGTTTACAGCTATTGCCTTTGTTTTGCCTTCATTAATGTTGTATCCCAAAAAGACTTGAAACTGTCTCTGAATGTTCCACAATACTGAAATGTTCTTTTGTTTTCTTTTCTGTTTTTTTTAATCAGGTACAGAATAATATCATCTGTAAATAAAGCCAACTGTCCATTGTCGATTGTCCACTGAAACGACTTAAAAAGAAATAAGTCATGGGCATTCAGAATCACCATATAGCTGAAACACCTTTTGTTCATAAGGGTCATTTGCATATATCCCATATGCCTCTGATACAATAGGTTTGAGAGGTCACTCAGTGAAACATTAATGACAGGTCATATGCTTTGGAAACCCCCTACAAGTTTAACATAGTCGAAAAAGTCCAATATTTCCAGGCTTTCTTATTCTGCCATATTTCACAAATGTCATTGATGCTGTGTAATACATATATTCATTAATTTCTGAGTTGCTAGTTTTCTTACTGTTGATCTTAATCTCCCAACTCCAGTCTCTGGTTCATTTCCAATGTGCTCCTGGTTCTCTTGGTCAACTCCTGTGGTTTTCTCTGTCCCTAATGCATTTTCCTTTGAAATGTTAGAAAAGGTTTCACTTGCATAGTCTCTCTATAAGTTTTATTATCAGAAGAATAAGAAGCGGTGTCCCCTTATGTTTCATAGCTCACTTTGTTTTGGACAAACTTTTGTATTTTCTCCTTAGCATGTTCCACATCAAAAAATTACTTTTGCTCTCCAGGAAAAATATTCTGAAGATAGCCAGATACAGCAGCTTGAATTTCGTATCTGTCTCTTGACATTCCCTGATTGCTAGAATACATTTATTCCTTTTCTGCCTGCTGTACAGTGAGTAACCATTTTTCACAAACACTCTACTGTTTCCAGCTTTTAGCAGTTTGTCCTCCAGTAGGGTTACCACCTGTCCCACTTTGCGAGGGACAGTCCCTCTTTGGGCAGTTGTGTCCTGCAAAAAATGTGAAAAAATAGCAAATGTCCTGAGATTTTAGGACAAAATTATTTTCTATATTTTATGTAATAGTTGCATAAAACAGTTATTCTGTATCTGAAACACCTAAATGTTATAAGAAACAGAATAAGGAACTAAAGTGCTACAAGAATAAACTTTTATTCAGGCAAAAAACTGAAGTTCTGTCCTTTGTACTGGCCGTGGCTATGTTTTGCCCTGCAAAATCTGATGCTTGTAGCACAAATGTCCCACTTTGGGCATTTGGAAAGGTGGCAGCCCTATCCTCCAGCCACAGTTTTGTCAGAATCAACTCTTTATGCTGTTAGGATTGTATCTTTACTATTAGAGTCTTGGCTGCTTTCTCATTGCCAGGTATGGAGCATACACACAATGTGATTTTTCAATTAACAGCTCCTGCTGTGGAATATGAATCCAGTTGCTTATGTGTGCTTTCATAAAATTAATGCAGCCTGGTACAGCAGAAAATCTTAGGTTTTCCCTATGTGCTCTGCTCTCTAATTCTGCCATTTTTTGCAGCATCTCTTCTTGAGCAGTCTCATACTCGGCCAGCCTTTTCTTTACTTCACCTTCTGATTTTTGCAGTTTTGTCAGCTCGTCTGAGTATCTGTTTAGCTTTTTCCATTTTTGTCCAGCCTTTTGTTATCTGAGTTGGTATACGCCTTCAGTGTAACATTTATTTTAATCAGCTCTGAGCACATTTCACTTATTTTTTCCTGTAGATTACTGGCAGTCTTGTCTTACACCAGAGCTGGAGCTTGAACTGCCTTTTGCTGAGCAGCTGAAGGGCTCTTCTCAGCCAATGTTTTCTGCTTATGTTTTGTGGTTGATTTTCCTTCAGGTTCTCCAAATTTCTTCATTGCTAGAATCCAGACAGTGCAATTACTAGTCAGTAACTGAAATTTACCCTAAAAGACAAATTCACTGGCCCCCTTTTCTGAGTTTCCGTCTTCACACTGGTAGAGCCAAAATTAAGCTGTTACTCAGAATGTAGCCATCTTGGAAGTCCACA
The DNA here is from genome assembly GCF_019279795.1 of Protopterus annectens. Classification (NCBI taxonomy): domain Eukaryota; kingdom Metazoa; phylum Chordata; order Ceratodontiformes; family Protopteridae; genus Protopterus; species Protopterus annectens. The sequence continues at coordinate 1,370,042,066 of NC_056739.1, forward strand.
TATAGATTTTAACTTCATTGTCATTTATGTCACCAAAATTTGTTGCAGTACAGTAGCTTCCAGCAATCTAATATCTACATTATGTGCTATATTAAAATGTGCGATTGCAGGACTAATTTTATAGCTTATTCTACTAACATTGCTCTTGTGCTCATACAATATATCATACAAACATTTCTTTTTTTACTCACATAAATCAACCTTATCAGGGCATAAATAACATTTCAGAAGTGCAGGTATAGCTACCCATGCTCTACATTGGTACGTGCCCCTTTTTTGTTCTATTTGAAATGACTTTTACCTATCTGTTGATCTAATTAACTGAATGTGAAATAATAAATCATTTACATTTCTTGTTCATCACTAAATAAGGGCCACATTTGTATAATCAGACTAACAAAACATGATACTGTATGACAAGCATCACCTGCTCACCTGCTATTTTCCTTTATCTTTATTTTAGGACTCTGTTTATTTATCCCCTTCTTAATGCTCTCTTTTATTTATTTTTTATTTATTTATTTTACATTTGTTGACCGGGATAGTCCGACTGGATGCGTGTCCATTTTCAGCGGAGGCCCAGAGAGAAAAGCTCCAAGGTACACAGAAACGATAAAACATGTTACAAATATAGTTATGACAAAGAGTACATAAGCAAACAAGAATAAACGTGTTCCACGGGTTAGAGTTAATCCCTGATGAAAGTCAGGGGTAATTTAAACAGTAAGCTGATTAATAGATTTTACACATTCTAGCAAAGAGTTAGCCAGGCTTGATACAATAACATAGCCAGTTTAGTGCCAGATGTTCTTTGAGTCTAGTTTTAAATTGACCCAGGGAGGAGACTAAAGTAATGTCAGCTGGAAGTGTGTTCCTGGACCTGCCTACAGAGTTTACAAAGACAGTCACCAGCTGCGTTTTTAATTTTGCTAGTCTGAATTAGTAGTCATTTAGAGGATCTAAGCAGTCATGGATTGTTATAGGGGTGGTAAGATTTTTAAGTGCAGGAGTATTATCCGGATTATAAAGGATTTTATAAGCCATGATCAGTTGGTTATACTGGATTAGACTGGGTAGTTCAAGCCACCCAAGCTGATTAAGATTGATGCAATGATGTGTCCTAAAAGGCAGCACAGTGGCAAACCTGGCAATGTGGTTGTAGCAGGTTGAGACTTTAAGTACAGTCTTGTTCAGATTAGAGAGTACAGGGGATGCATACAAAGTGTTGACAGACGGTGAGAGCGAGCTATGGCAATTTTGGCTAGAGGGCTAAGGAAGGCTTTTATTCTGTAAAGTGACCCTAGTTTTTTGTTGAGGGTTTTGATCGATTGGTTTACATATAGGCCGAATTTTAGATTGTTATCTATAATGACACCTAATAGTTTTGTAGAGAGGTCAGGGGAGATTATTGTGCCATCATTTGCATTTATTGTAAAGGTAAAAGCAGGAGACCTCCGCGCTGGTGAAAATAAGAGCATTTTAGGTTTTTTGGGATTTAGTATCAAACGCCGTTCAGAAAGCCAGCTTTCTATAGTGTTAAAGGTGGACTGGGTAGCAGATCACAAGTCTGTTGGAGAAGTGGCTGAGCAGATCAGGGTGTAGTAGTCAGCATATTGGATACAGCTGACTTTTGGGATGACAGTATACAGGTCGTTAATGAAGATTGAAAGCAGGTGCCCTGGTATAGAGTCTTGTGGTACTCCAAGGGTGTTGAGTAGTATGTTAGAGAGTTTGTTCTGCCAAAGAACAGCCTGCTGTCTCTCATTCAGGTAGGATTTAAACCATTGAAGGGCTTTAGTGTCTAGGCAGAATGTTTGTAGGGTATGTATTAAAAGTTGGTGATCAACCATGTCAAATGCCTTGGAAAGGGTGGAGGATATGTGATTGTTGTTGCGATTATGGTTTATGGTGTTGGTAAAAGCTAGTAGGGCTGAAGTAGTGCTGTGGTGTGGACGGAAGCCATGTTGGGTATCTGCTATGAGGTGAATATGGATTAAGTGGTGCATGAGTTGTCTGTGTATACATTTTTCCATAATCTTTGCAAGTGGAGAGAGTATGGCTATTGGTCTATAACTGGAGAATTCAGTAGAGCTGCCTCCTTTATGTAGTGGGATTACGTAGAATATTTTCCAGATGGTGCGAATTTTAGCTTCTGCTATGGTTCGATTAATTAGTATTGATACTGGGTAGGCAATAGCATCAGCTAGTTTTTGAAGATACTCAGCGGGGAGTTGATCAGCCGAGAGTATGGTGGGTTTTAATTTTTTGATCAAGGTACTGATAAGTAATGTGGCCACTGGTTGGAAGCTGAACGAGAGTAGGTTTCTAGGAGTGGTATTTTCAGGGCCTGGGGAGCTAGGAGGTAATTGACTAGCTAGGTCTTGAATTGTCTCGGTAAAGAATCGGTTGAAACTATCTGAAACATCCTCGGGAGGTTTATCAATAGTAGCAGCGGGGATGGGGGTAGAAGTTTGCAGTTAACAAGGTTCCTAGGGCTTCCTAGAGCTGTAAGGTAAGTAGTTTAGCTCTTAGATACACCAGTTTTTAGCGCTTGTTAGCTAGCTATAAATTTACTAATTTTGATACAATTATTAGTAAAATGTCCAATATTTAATACAGTTCTAGGGTTATTTTAATGGTAGGAATACAATAGTTGGAGAAGGCAAGGATACACTTTATTTAGAGTTAGCCAATTTGTAATGGGGGCAAATTTATAGGTGCTTTAGACCCCAGTCAGCAGCTTACAGTTTAAAATGGTGATCAGAAAGAAGTTTCCACCTTAGCACTTTGTAGAGGGCTGACTTCAGGGAACTGTATTCACTAGGGTAGTTTCCTTCTTGGGCAGAGAGAACTATTTTGGTAGTTTATTTCAGAGGAGCTACCTGGAAATTAGAGTAAAGCAGGTTAATAATGTGTTCAATAAATAAAAAAATTATCATGAAGACTTTCTTGTTGTTTATCTTAATTACCCTATTATATGCTTCAAAAACATATCTTTTGTCATATCCTCTTGCCTTAAACATATACAAAATATTTTTGCTTCCTTAATTAAATCAGTTATTTCTCTGCATAACTTTCCAGTTCATAATAGATAACAAAGGTAAAGCAATAAGTACATGAGAGGGGAAAGGGGGGAGTACAATTTTTATGATGAAGTTGTTTTTTTTTATAAATCATGATTTTATTTTCCTACCTGTTATACCTTATAGATTTAAAATCCAAAATTGACTGTAGAACTACATATTTCACAAGTAATTTTAATATAAAACCTATTATTCACTATACTGTTAATAAAATATTTCAACATCTGTGTATCAGTTTGTACAATGTTAAAAATATTTATTTACAAATACAAAGTAGTCTTCTTTCGGCTTTTCCCGGTTAGGGATCGCCACAGCGGAACTCCGGTCCGCTAATGATTGGTAGTTGATTTTTACGTGCTGAGTTTCCAGCCCTGATGCACAACCTTCAACGAAGGTACGCCCATTCACCCATGTCTCCATGCAGAAGACACTCTAGCTGAGAATCGAACCGGACAGCGTCTTACTGTGAGGTGACAACCATTTCTAAAAATATACTCTTTCTCAAAGACACCCCCCAAAAAATCACCTCCTGCACCATATTACTTATATCTGCTAATTATAGACCTAACCAGAGTCACAACCTTAATCCTACACATTATGTTACTAAAAACTTTTTCCCTAACAGTACCACGACACAAGACAAAAGGACACAAAATGAGCACAGCACAAAACATACACAGCACTGAATCTATCCCCCATACCTAACCCTTACTCTAACCCTAACCCACAAACAGTTGCATATTCACAATTGCTATAACAGTCTTGCACATTTTCACAACTGACACTTTTTCATTCAAACAGTAATTTTCCTGCACATTCCTGCTTACCTACACTATATATAAATAAATGTAACCACGTGATTCTCTCCAACGAACATTCACTCATTTGTGCATCCTGTCTTTTCTACACCCACACTTTTTTACCTTTTGAGTTACACACACACACACACACACACACACACACACACACACACACACACACACACACACACACACACACACACATAAAAGAAATTAGAATTTAATATCAATGTATTTAGGTGGTACACCCTATCATTACAGGTAAACTTAAATGTTGTCTTCGCGAAACAGAGTCTAGCAGAAAGGTCTGTTCAGCACTATCTGGAATGTGTCTGCAGATATTTATGAAAGCTTCTTAACCTACTTGGATAAATAAATATATTTACTCATCTATTCTTGCAGGGCCTGAACTCACTCACTATCCATCAGCAGGTACCTCTAAAGCAAAAAGTGATGCTTTTAAAAGTAGGATCTTTCATGTAGACTGTATCTTGAGTCCTTCTTGATCTTACTATTCATTCTCTAGGTACTGATATTAGAAATGGACCAAACTTTCACCATGATTGTGATCTTTCCAGGCTCATTTGACTAAGGCTGGGGGCTTTAAGACTAAAACTCATGATTTGTAAGATCTTTGTAGAAAGACTGTGGGTGGTGAGCTAAGGCTTGGCTTGGAGGTGTTCAGACTGACTCTTTGTGTCTTATTTATAGGCAGCATCTAGGGCATCAGTTAGTGTCAGGAGGAAACAAAATGCTGCATACTTAGTACTGGTTAGCCTGCTTCTAAACACTTTATGCTTAAGGGTAGCTGAGGGAACCTCCCTCCATCTACATACAAAATATTAACCTCGTTACTTGAGTCTTGAATATGCAAGATACAGACTTAAGCACAGCTTCTGAGGGTGAGCCAGAGTCACAGCATGGCCAATAGTCTGGTATAAGTTGGTGGCTTGGACATCACAGAGTTCTGGACCTTCAGGCAAGGAGTGTCACCCAGGCTAGGGCTGTATCCTTACAGCTTTTCAGTGTTACTGAAGGTCTCTATAAACAGGAAATTAATCCTGCCCACTAGATTTTCAACCAGCTTATTGTTTTTCTGAGCCTGCCATCCTTAACATAGATGAGACATAAACTCGAGTGGCCCAATATCATGTGAGTAAGTAATAGTTGATTGGGGGTCTTCAATATATCCAAGTGGGGGGGTAAGGCTATCAGGGTAGGTCAGTATCTGTGGACACATATATAAGAAGTATCTGAATACCATTACTTAAGCGACTTGGAAAGGTTGAATGTCAATTTTTGTTCAAAGTTTTCACTCTCTTTAGTACTCTGGAGGAGTCTGTGATTCTCTGGTAAAGTTTAAATAGTGAGGACTCTGATGTAGCTAAGATTTATGGACATGTAGAGGACAGCAGGTAATAAAACAATGCAAAGGCAAAAACATAGCTATTAGCATGTATACAGGATACACAGACTTTGAGCTATAACAGAACAATATAATGTGATTCTCAAAATATAATACTTTAGTGTGCATATTTAGAAAATACTCATTATATAGACATGTTAAAACAGTTATGTTTTGGAACAGCCTGGTGTAGTTAATGGCTGATGTATAATAATGAACATGAAAAATATACACTGTATTCAAATTAATTTTAGAACACCATTGTACAGTTAAGCAATACAAAATCAGAAGCAGAAATAGCAAGCGACAGTTTAGTATAAATCATACATGATGCAATTGCATGCATTGTCAGTTATCACAGAATGCTAAATATAAGTAACCCATTGTGATAACTGTAGTATAAAAGAAGTATTTCAATAAGGAAGGAGATATAAGTTATTTCTTTCCTCTATAACAGGTATATTCAGCATGCCAAGCCATATGGCAACAATAATGTCCTGCAGAAAATCCAATTGTGAGTCTGCCTACATCCAGATAAGAAGGAAACCCCATACAGAAGGTCCAGTATTAGAGACAGCTTTATCAGTGGATTCTAAGCTATCTCTGGGATTTGAACAGTTAATGGCACAATCGTCTGACGATCTTAAATTATGTACATGTCTTCTGTGTGCTAACGTGGCAGCTAAAGTAGGGAATTTGTGGAGGTAAAATAGTTTGAGTAAAGGCAGATACAATTATTTACATTGGTCGGCAGTAGCCATTTATTTACTTATTCATTTAAATTTGTTTAATAGGTTAGAGCACTGATCAAATGTGATCAATTTCAGTCTTAGCCAAGAGTTAAAAACTGGCTGGCGAGGCATGCAAAGTAGAAAATAATACAACAATAGATAAGTGACATTAAAACAGTACAGTGGTTCATAGGTTCGTAGATGTGTACTAGGCTAATGGCCCTGGAGCATTTAAAAGCCTAGCCCATAGAAATGCCCTGACATCGTGCTGCCCGACGTTAGTTCCCAGTGCCTCTATCAAGTGGAGCCACTGGAGTGATCCCCAGGGTGAATTTTCTATTTCCCATTCACTCATCAAGATTCCCTTTGAAGAGGGCCAGTGAGGTGCTCTGCTTGACATGTATGGAAAGTATGTTTCAGAGCATGGGCAGCCTCTGGGTCTGTTGATTGTGGTAATGAGGTTGAGCTGTCTGGAGTGTGTGGTGTGGAGGGATTGGGTCAGACATGGCTTTGTAAGTCAAGCAGAGATCGCCTCTTAGTAGACGATATGAGACAGAGAACAGCTGGAGTGTTTTGAGTCTGTCCATGTAGGGCATGTGTTTAAGGCCTAGGATCCTCTTCATGAGGTACTTTTGTGGCCTTTCCAGCTGCTGCATATGTCTAGTGAGGTACATTCCAAATGGGGCATTATACTTGATGACTGGCCTAATGAGGGAATAGTATAGAGAGATGATGGCCTCTTTCTTCCTAGATGCAAAACCCTTGGTAATGAGATGTGCCACATAGAAGGACTTTCTGACCACAGTGGCAATGTGGTGGTCAAAGGAGAGGTTGCTGTCAACCTGTGTCCCCAGATCTCTTATAGCACCTTCAGTGCTCAGTGGCTCCCATCGATGTGGTAATTAGTGGGAACTGAGTTTTTCCCCAAAGGAGATGACGACACATTTTTTGGCATTAAGCTTAAGGCCATGGTTTCGACACCAGTCATTGGTCTCAGTGAGACCTTTCTGTAGGATGTCATCACTTGGGAAGTTAATAATGGCTCCCAGCTTACAGTTGTCTGTGAACTTGGTCAGCCAGAGTTCCTCTGTGTTGGCCTGGACGTCTGAGAAGTAGATGCCAAACAGGAGAGGACCCAGCACCAATTCCTGTGGGACTCCACTCGTGGCTGGTCGGCAGTCTAACTTGAAGTCCACTACTTTCACACTGTGGGTTCTATCTGTGAGCCAATTTGCAACCCACCTAGTGATATAGGGATTGATGCCTAGTTTGGTGAGTTTATCAATAATTCCTGAGTGGGAAATTATATCAAAGGCCTTGGCCAGATCAAGGTAGCCTGACTGAACTGCCTTGCCCTCATCCACAGCTCTGGTGACTGACTCAAAGAAGTCAACCAGGTTGAGCAGGCATGATCTACCTTTCACAAAACCAAATTGCGTGAGATCTAGAGTTTGGAGATTCCCTATATCCTTGTTAATTAGGTCCATGATGATGTGCTCCATAGCCTTACATATCAGACTCACCAGTCTATTGGGACGATAATTCCCAGGGACTATAGTTGGTCTCCCTTTATGGAGAGGGATGACTGTAGCAGTGCACCATTTGGTAGGGACAAAGACTAAAGTGAGGCTGTGATTGAACAGGGCACACAGATGTGGTGCCAGTTCACTTTGTAGTTCATGTGAAACATATCCAGGGATATTGTCGGGTCACATGGAAGCTGTATTCTTGGCCCTGGACAATGCAGCTATAAGTGTTGCAGTAATGCTGAGTGCTTGGCATTCCTCCGGTATTGTGATTGGTCCTTTAGTGGGGGAGAGAGGGGTAAAGTTGGCACTGAATCTGTTGGCCAGTATGCTGGTAATATCTGTTGGTTCAGTATAGGAGGTACCATTGTGCAGTAACTCAGAGCAAACCTGGGTATTGCTGTGGAGATTCTTGATATAACTATAGAAGACTGAGTTTGTTTTTAGTGTCTGCCGTAATTCTACCTTCATAGCTGGCTTTAGAGGTTTTGATGAGGGATCTCAACTTTTTGCTGAGGCTAGTAAGGAAGCTTTTCCAATCTTGAAACTTCATCTTTTTCTGCAACAGTTTCTTTCTTCTGTTGTAGAGTTTTTTAATGGCAGGGGACCACCAGATTGACTTCCTTTTTTTTGGAGGAGAGCGTCTTGGTTCTGTTGGGTATGGCTAGTTTCATGCATTTATGTAGGTGTTCGTACAGTGCATCAGTGTATGATTTGGCAGTCATGCATCTATTTTCCATTGACATGGGTGCCGTGAAGTTAGCCACCTCTGTTTTTAGGAGCAAAAAGCCAGCTTTGGAGACATTTTTCATGGTGATTACCTTTGCGGGGGGGGGGGGGGGAGATGTGGATTTCCATGGTGATTAGTTTGTGGTCGGATTTAACCAGGGAGGAACTGACTATTAGTATAGAGCAACGGTTGCCCATGTTAGTAATAACCAGGTCAAGGATGTTGCTTCATCTAGTGGGGGTAAGAATGAGGTTGTCCAGGGCATTAGAATTGATGAATTCCAGGAAGTGTTGGGCCAGTGTATTGGTGCATGAGTAGTTTTCCCAGTTAATGAAGGGGTAGTTGAAGTCACCTAGTATGATAGTGTTGGGTTGGACCCTAATAGTTTCCAGGGTGCTTAGAAACGTGGAGTGAGAGTTTTGGGACATGGTTGGGGACCTATAGCAGGCTACAACTTGAATCGCCGTCTTACCCAATATTAGTTGTACCTGAAGTATCTCAGATGTGTTATGCTGGGCTACTAGTCTGGAGGTGTGCATATCTTTTATAAATATGGAAACACCACTGCCTTTGGAGCTTCGGCCCATCTTCTGGGGCCGAAAGGTGTGGAATGAGTTATAGCCTGGCAGCGCAGGGGTGCTTTCTGCTGCTTTAAACCAGGTCTCCGTTACAGCACAAATGTCAATGTTCTCCATTTTGAGGAGTACTTCGAGCGAGTGCATCTTGAGATTTAGACTTCTAGCATTGAGCACCATGACCCTTAGATTGCATTTATTTATAACTGTTACAGTGGTAATTTGATCTTTGGAACATTGCCTAAAAATGGCACTATAGGGGTGGTAAGAGCCTTAGACAGTATGCGGAAACCCACGGGTGACAGATGCAGGCCATCTCTGGCAAAGCATCAAGGTCTGTCAGTCATATTATCCCAAGCAAACAGATACTGGATCCCCTTAGAATGACACCAGAAACTTAGCCAATTGTTGAAGTTAAGTCACTTTCTGCTTGTACTGTGGTATCATTATGGGCTACGGTAGGATGTTGCTCAGGGCTAGAGTTATACCTGCCTGGGCCACATAATCCAAGAGCTCCTCCATGTCTCTTTTCTTGTAGTCCAGTGGTAGGGCAATGCTCTGGATACATAGTAAATCCAATGTATTAATTTACAATATGTACAAAAACATGAAATATTACAATCAAATAAATTAGATCTGTGAAGTGGAGCAAGGGATATTTGAGACAAAGTGGAAAAGAGTTAAAGTAGACTTAAGGGATGTAAACTGAAGGTTAACATGACCTTAATGCTTGCTTAACTAAATGCAATTTTAGTAGAGTAGTCGTACTTGTAATAAGAGGATGTCATTATTTTCACGTGGGGGAAACTCCCACAGTTTAGGCCCAAGAATTGAGAAGGCATGGTTAGAGATATGCAGCTTGGAGGAATGTAGGATCTGTGTTTTAGGGCCTGAGTGGTCACATTTCCTTGGTTGTTTGTTGGGTTATGGGAGGTTTGTCTTACTATTTTTGATGTTAAAGGAGGGAAAGTATTTTCATGTAGTTGTTTGCACAGTTGTGATCCTAGGAGCAGGTCTGCTCTTTGGTTAACTTGGAACCAGTTTGCCTATTTTAATGTTAGTTAGTGGTGTTTATTTCTTGGGGAGCATGTAGTAAAAGTACATACTTTGTTTTTTACTATTTGAATAGTGCTGGAATTTTTTAGTAGACAGCGCTGATAAAAGAGGGAGAGTGAATTAAATTTGAGGGAGTAAAATTCCTTTCCCTATTGCAGATCTGGTGGAATGTGGGAGAAAAGGGTTTTTTTGTGAACAGAAATCAGGGAATTATTTTTTTACATGTATTATTAAGATGCAGGTGGAGAGTGAGAAAGGGATTTTGGACGGCGCAGTGGTGCAGCGGTAGCATTGTCACTTCACAGCAAGAGGTTTTCCAGTTCAATTCTTGGCTGGGGTACCTTCTGTGTGGAGTCTGCATGTCCTCCCTGCATTTGTGTGGGTTTCCTCCAGGTGTTCCAGTTTCCTCCCACATTACAAAAACATGCGTCTGGAACATTTCTCCCTGGGCCTCCACTGAAAATTGGCTTTGTTCGAAGTCAGACTTTCTCGATTAACAAATGTTAAATAAAATAAAATCTAACCAGAGACCATGATACTTGAAAGAGGAGACTTCTGGTACAGGATGATTGCTGGGATCATAGATTATTAAAGTTTTCTTGTATCTGCTGAGTATTTGTTTAGTACCTTCTTGTTCTTTTGGCTTTTTCCCGGTTAGGGGTTGCCACAGCAGATCACCTGTCTGCTCATGATTGGCAGTGGAGTTTTTACAGTGTCGAGTGGCCAGCCCAGCACCCAACCTTCCACAGAAAGCACACACATGCACACACTCACACCTAGGGCCAATTTAGAGTGTCCAATTCACCTACTTTTGGGATGTGGGAGGAAACCAGAGCACCCAGAGTAAACCCACGCAACCACAGGGAGGACATGCAGACTCGGCACAGAAGGCACTCCAGCTGAGGATCGAACCGGAGAACCTCTTGCTGAGAGGCAGCAATGCTAACTGCTGCACCACTGCGGCCGCCCGAGTTTTTGTTTAGTACCAAAAAGCATAAATTTAGTTTCATATGTATTTAGTTTGAGCTTTTTAATAGTAATCATTTCACTGAGACCACTGAAGTCAGATTTTAGAGCTTGCTGTAAGGGTTAGGGAGTGGTTGGAGCAGTAGAGGACCATGTCATTTATCTCTCTGAAGATTGAGTCTTATGGTCAGACTGGGTGAAAAAGACACTAACAGTATGAAGTAGCAGAATTTGTTTACCAGTTCTGAAAAACATTAGCAATCCTTTTACTAGAAAATGCTAAATGAAGCAGACCATATCCTAACCAAATACTCAGACCAACTGGGATAGGTTAATGCAAGCACAAAAAAAGAAATTGGCTAGGCTTAAAATGGCCCACAAGGGCAGCTAGCCTAGTACTTACCTGTGAACCTATGAATGCTTTTGCCATTTAATTTGTGTTTGTTTACCATTGAAGTCTGGCTGGATTTTAAATAAAACCATTTTCAGTACAGGCCCAAGGATAAAAACATCAATACATCTGACAGACAATAGTATGATAACACAGGTGTACATTGCTTAAAGAGTTCTTTACAGTATTTGCAAAAACATGTGATATATATATATATATATATATATATATATATATATATATATATATATATATATATATATACAATAAGATATTGATTTTATTTAACAGTTGTAGTTTAGAGTGTAAAGTTGTTGTTTGCTTATTTGCAAGGACAGGAGGAGTAATTTCTGGTGATATTTAACAATTTAATAATTGCAAACGTAGCAAGATTCAAAGAACGGCATTTCTCTTTTATGTGATATTTGAGTGATGAACCAGATTGTCTAGACCATATGGTTGACAATCTGATTTGTTGAACCATTCTGTAAGAGATCATGATACAGTAGGAATTGAGGAAGAGGCCCTTTTCCCCACTGCAGTGCAATCTCTGAGTCAGTATTTATAGTTAGGGGGTGTGGTATGTGTCCCCCTGCAAAACCATTGTTTGTAGGTGTATGACGAAAGGAGATACTGCCAGCACAGCTAACTGGCATTTTGTAAACAATTATATGTCATTGGTGAATATCAAAATGATTTATACAAGATGTTTGTGTTGCAAATGTATTAGAACTGTATGTCATGTATATATCAAACTGCTTGTAAAGACGTGTGTTGAAAAGGTATTTGCAAAGTGCTGTGTTTCAAATGTTACCACAGTGTGCCCTACTGGAAGAGAACAGAAATGTACATGCATGCACTATTGTAACTGTTTAACTCTATATATTTTAGCAGTGGAAACTGGAATACAGGAGGTTAACCTCAGTTCAGCAAACTTTAGAAAAATATCTGAAATTAAATTACTTTATAGGCTACACAATCCATCTGGAGTTAAAGAGACTTGAACTGGAGGCCAAACGTTTGGAACTAGAATCAGCAGAGAGACTACGTCAGGAGAAATAAATGGAATTAGAAGCAGCAGAGAGACTGAGATGTCTGGAAGCTGAAGAAAATGAGAGGCAGAGGCAACATGAAAAGGAGATGCTGACTCTTCACCAGGGTCATGGAGGTAATAGGGAAGGGAGTAACCAAACCCCTGAAGCAATAAAGGTCAGTAAATTTCTTCCACAACTTCGAGAGGGTGATAATTTTGATAGCTTTATTCATATGTTTGAAAGGGTATGTAAACAGTATAATGTTGACCAAGGCCTCTGGTTACGGTTCCTGACCCCCTTACTTCATGGTGAAGCTGTAACTGCTGTTTCTAAATTGTCTGATACTGGTTGCTTAAATTATAATATAGTTAAAATTTGTTTATTAGTGTTTTAAGTTAACACCTGAAGCTTATAGAAAAAAATGTTGTGAGCATAGACGCAAGGCAGATGAAAGTGTGTGTGATTATGTTGCTGAGTTGAGCACTTATTTTCATAGGTGGGTGAGTGGGTGTCAGGTCACCACTTTTGAAGGGCTGGCAGACCTTTTGGTGAGGGAACAAGCCCTTAACACTTTGCCTGAGGACATGAGGATCTGGTTGGCAGATAGAGAATGCAATACTGCAGATGTGTTGGGGAAAAAAAGAGGCCTATACCTAGGAAGCAGGGCATCACTGCACGGGAAAGGGATACCCAGTGCTGCACATGGGTCTAAGGGAACCCATGGTGGGCAGCCTAAACTGCCCCAACAGAGCCCGCCAGTAACAAGGGAGGCCACTAGTTCAGGTACATGGTCAGGATCATGGGTTAAATGTTTTACATGTAATCAGTGGGGCCATGTAGTATATAGATGTCTATGGAGGCAAGGTGAGGAACAAAAGGTAGGGGAACCAGCAAGTGGGAATGACAGAATGTCAGTGGTAAGTTGTCTGGAGACAACAAAGATACCAAACTACCACAAGAGATTATATCCTATTTTAGTAAGTGGGAAAGAGGCCACTGCTAATAGAGACACAGCCTATCACCTAACTATTGTGAAGCCTGCAGTGGTTAAAGAGGAACAGTACTTGCTTGAGGAGTCTACTCCAGTCAGAGGTTTAGGAGGGACCCCATTTCAAATACCTTTGGCTAGGGTTCACCTTCACTGGGAGGGTGGAAAAGGAAGCCAGCAAGTATGTGTGTCTGAGGATGTCCCTGCAGATGTGCAAGTATGTGTGTCTGAGGATATCCCTGCAGATGTGCAAGTATGTGTGTCTGAGGATATCCCTGCAGATGTGCAAGTATGTGTGTCTGAGGATGTCCCTGCAGATGTGCAAGTATGTGTGTCTGAGGATATCCCTGCAGATGTGCAAGTATGTGTGTCTGAGGATATCCCTGCAGATGTGCAAGTATGTGTGTCTGAGGATGTCCCTGCAGATGTGCAAGTATGTGTGTCTGAGGATGTCCCTGCAGATGTTCTGAGAGGGAATGATTTTGATAATACACTACCTTGTGTACATGCAGTGACATACAGTGAGGCTTGGAAACAGGCATGTGGGTCTGGTAGCCTGGGGGGACCCAGACAGACTGCTCACTTGAAGCAAGGACTGGTGATGTGGCTACTTCAGGGAAGGAGCTACCCTGCAGCAGTGAGACTGAAGGTGAGCCACAGCTGCTTGTGGGTAATGATGTTCCCTTGGACAGAGTGACTGCAAGGGCAGAGGTGAGTAGTAGTACCCAGGTTGACAGTGAGGCACAGCTGTCAGAGGATACCAGACTTCCTGTGGAAGGGAGCTGGGAAGGGTTACAAAGAGAGAGCTGAGACAGGATCAGCTTTCAGACCCTACATTACAAGGTTTGAGGGCAGGTAGATAGGGAGGCATCTGATTCTCAAGTAAAAGGGGAATCTGTATACTGGGACAAAGCTTTACTATATGGAGAGTGGAACCCTGAGGGAGGGCTAGAAGATGAGGTAATACAGCAGTTGGTAATGCCCAGAGCTTACTGTCTGGCACTTCTAGCCTTAGCCCATGATATTCCCTTTGCAGATCATATGGGCATAAAGCATACAAAAAGAGAGATATTATGCAAAACTTTTATTGAGCTGGATTTCCAGGGATATAACAGGGTACTGCAGGACCTATGAGTAGTGCCAAAAAGTAGGCAAGGCAGGAGACAAGGTCAGAGCTCCTTTGCTGCCTTTGCCCATGATTGAGGAGCCATTTCAGATGGTAGCCATGGATATTGTGGGGCCTCTGAGTACCCCAAGTTCCACAGGGATGATGTATATCCTAGTGGTAGTAGATTAGGCTACCAGATACCCTGAGGCGGTGGCTCTATCCTCCATTGAGGCAGAAAAGGTGGCAAATGCTTTGGTAGAAAGTTTCAGCAAGGTAGGTTTCCCAAAAGAAATACTGAAAGAGGTGCCAATGTCATGTCAGACCTATTAGCTTGTCTGTGGGAGTGCTGTGGGGTGAAGCACCTAAAGACCACGCCTACCACCCCCAGACTAATGATCTGGTGAACAGGTTAAAGTCTACACTAAAGACCATGCTAAGAACATTTGCAGACCAGTTTAAGAGGCAGTGGGGCAAATATTTGCCTCATCTGTTTGTTTACAGATAGTTGCCCCAGGAATCCACAGGTTTTTCACCCTTTGAGTTGCTGTATGGGAATAGGGTGAGGGGGCCTCTAGATTTGATTTGTGATGAGTGGGAGAGTGAGTGTGAATCCCACAAGGAGTCTGTTGTGGCATATGTCCTAAACCTCAGGACAAGGCTCAGGGAAAACATGGCCTTGGCCCAGGAGAACCTGTCAGATGCCCAACAGCAGAGAAAAGTCTGGTATGAAAGGAATGCTCGAACCCGAGAGTATGCTGTGGGACAGCAGGTTATCGTTCTCATTCCTGTTAGACACAATAAGCTGCTAGCAGCTTGGGAGGGACCATTCAAAGTGGTAAGGAAGGTCAGTGCTGTTAACTACATGGTAGAACTGCTAGGCAGGAGGCAGGGGCACAAATTGTACCATGTTAATATGATGAAACCTTACCATGATAGGGAGACCCTGGTGATAAATATTTGCAGTAGAAGGCAGAAGGAGTCTGAGGGGCATCTGTGACTACAGCAAGCCAGCCAGCAGAATCAAAACTTACTTTTGGTGTAGCTTAAGGTTGCAGGCATATGATAGGACAGAATAATTTGTCCAGAAACACAGCAGTATGAGAAGAGGGGAGTTGTTTAGGTGGAGCTGATTTTGATGTGGGCTAGTTGAGGTAGCAAGCCTATGACCAAGATGACCAATTTGTAGGTACTGGAATATAGCAAGGTTTTGGATTTAGTGTTGTGCGAGTATACGTAGAATAGGCACATGAAGTTTTTTTTTCTTCCCTGGGTGGGTCAGTGTTAGGTTTTTTTGTGATAGGAATGCCATTTGGAAATTCATAGGTTCATAGGTTCACAGGTAGGTACTAGGCTATCAGCCCTAGGGCCTAGACAAGCCTAGCCATAACAATTCCCTGGCTATTTCTTCCCACACTATTTACTTCCCTGGACCCCTGTCTAGCAGGGTGACTGACGTGATCCCTGGGGTGAATTTCCTTTCTCCCATCCAGTCATCAAGGTTCTTTTTGAAGTGGGCCAAAGAGGTGCTCTGCTTGACATGTATGGGCAATCTATTCCAGAGTCTGGGGAGTCTCTGGGTCATGAACCTATCCCTCCAGCATGTTTTGTTTATTGTGATGACAAGGTTTAGATCCCTGGAGTGTGTGGCTCTGAGGGATTGGAATTTCTTTAAGTCTAGCATGTCCAACAGCTCTGGGTTTGATATGGCCTTATATGTTAAGCAGAGATCGCCTTGGAGTAGACGATATGCGACAGAGTATAGCTGGAGTTTTTTAAGGCGGTCAGCATAGGGCATCTGCTTTAGGCCTGTGATTCTTTTAGTGAGGTATTTTGAATAACCATAGTCTTGACCTGTGAATAACCTTATATCCTTCCCCCTAGTGACCTAAGCTCTAACCTCATCACTTACTAACATACTCTAATATCAGGGCTTTTACTCCTCATGTATTTGTGTAATAAAGTGTATTAGTTACTAGTATCCCTGAACTTTGTATGCTATGATTGTTCCTTATGATGTCTATGTAGTGTTGTTGTTTTTTTTCTGTTTTCTTCTGTCTTTTCTTTAAATGTGGAGCTTTTCTCCCCGGGTCTCTGCTGAAAAGGGATATGTATCCAGTCGGACTAACCCGGTAAACAAATGTAAAATAAAATAAAAATAAATAAATTTCTGCGGCCTTTCCAGTTGTTGCAGATGTCTTGAGAGGTACATACCAAATGGGGCATTGTATTCTATAATGTGTCTAATGAGGGATGAGTATAGTGGGACAATGACCTCCTTTTGTCTGGATAAAAAGCTCTTAGTGATGAGGTGTGCCACATAGATGGAGTTCCTGACTGTTGTGGAGATGTGGTTATTGAAGGTGAGACCACTCTCCACCTGTGTCCCGAAGTCTCTTATCACACTTTCGGTGTTTAGTGTACTGCCACCTATGCGGTAATTCACGGGTACATGTTTTGTCCCAAAGGGGATAACTATACATTTCTTGGCATTGAGCTTGAGCCCATGGCTCTGGCACCAAGCATCTGTTACTGTAAGGCCCTTTTGTAGAGTATCGACATCATTTGGGGATTCAATAATAGCTCCCAGTTTGCAGTCATCTGCGAACTTTGTTAGCCAGAGTCCCTTAGTGTTGGCCTGTACTTCAGAGAAGTAGATGCCAAACAAGCGCGGTCCCAGGACTGAACCCTGAGGTGCTCTACTTGTCACTTGTCTGGTGCTGGATTTGGAGTCAGCTACTTTTACAGCATGGGTTCTGTCAGTAAGCCAATTGGCAACTCATCGAGTGACATAGGGATTAATGCCCAGCTTAGTAAGTTTATCTATGTTTCTAGAGTGGGGGGTGGTGTCAAAGGCCTTGGTGAGGTCCAGACAGGCTGTGTGGACTGTCTTATCCTCGTCCACAGCTCTGGAGACTGATTCAAAGAAGTCAATCAGGTTCAGGAGACATGATTGGCCCTTCACGAACCCAAACTGGGTGGGGTCCAGTGTTTTAAGTTTGCCAATGTCTGTTTATAAGTTCCATGATAATACGTTCCAGTTGGGAGGGGGGGTTGGTATGGTGATGTTTGTGTTGGTGGTACTGGCTGGTTCTTTTGTGTTTGGGGCAGCTAGACCATTTGGTATACAAGTGATCACTTTCTGAGGTGTTAATGCTCAATTTAAATTACAGAGTTTGAATTTAGCTGTGAAACAATGTGGAGTATGCATTACTAAGGAGCATGTACTCAGGCATCTGATTTCTTTTGTTGGCATGATGGGCTTTGCATTACCTATGTTAGTCAGAGTTCAGAACCAAGCGGGTGTCATTCTTTGTTTTGTCTTAGAGACCTTTTATTGGGATGCATGTTTTTAATTAGGACTTGTCTTTCCACAATTTTGTGATGTTTCATTTCAGATGAGAAGAAGGGGTTTGTCTTCTGCCTTGTGGCCATTGGAAGGACTGTAGTCATGCATGAGTGGTTGAGTTTAAAGTTGTATGTTAGTCTGGGTGCATTGTTGGTGCTAAGGGTAGCTTCCCAAGTGCTGGGCAGTATGTTCGGTGGTCAGGTTTGTTGTTTAGGGAGAAGTTTGGGTTAAATGGGTGAATTCTTTCTGAGTCTGGGACCATGGGGGGTTTGTGCATTGCGAATGGTATCGCGCATGCTTGTTTATGGCCAGGGAAGCAGTATATGAGGTATTATCATCCTTTTTGGCAGGCAATAAGGTATTACGTCAGCTGCAACTCTGGGGTGTTTTAAGTTATTTGCATTCCTACAAAAGAAAAATGTTCTCTGCTTGCTTGGGCTAATCTGCTTCAGTTGGGGGATTGGGTTAATCTATGTGTATGCATGAAAAATCTGCCACCAGCTCTGATTACATTTCAAGTGACCTTGGTTCAGTTAGTGGTTAGGACACTAGAGTATTCAACTGAGATGTAAGGATTGAATGCTAGATAGCCTGTCCTAGAGAATAATTTGTCTGTGTTCCACCACAGGAGAACCTTCTATGGAAGGTGTGAAGATTAAGTCAAAAGTATGATCACCGATCAAAAGTGTTACATACCGAGCATAATGGGTATATGCAGGCATACATGCACATTGGGCTAAACTCAGCATAGCAGGTGTTGTATACTACTTGGCTGCACTGTCTCTCTGTTGCTGCCATTCTCTCATAGCATAAAAACAAAATGGTTTGAAAAGGCATACTGTATAAGGAGGCTTCATGGTTGTGAGATCAGGGGGCCAAAAGGAGGATAAAATGTTTGAAATGAAATCTGTTATTGTATTGCTTATTATATGTTTACATTTAGCAAAGCTGGGGGGGGTAGTACTATGGTTAGGTGCTTATCATATAAACACAAGGTATAGGGTTTGATTTTCACCTTAGGAATTTGACTAGACTTATAATGGTTCCACAGGGGGGTTAGTCTTGTCCTTCTGTTTTGGCTGTTTATGCCCAACAAAGAATTAAATCCTTTGAAATGGGAACATTATATAAAAACAAAAATTGCAATAAGCTACAAAAATGTCTCACAGTATCTGGTTTAGTATTCAGTACCATAAGTTGTATTCTTCAGGAAATCAGCTATGAGCCATTAACCTATACCTGGCTATTAGAGGTAATCATGGATGCAGGTAAGGGGGTTGCACTTTTATTTCTGTAGTAGGCAGTCTTTTTTTTTTTAAGTGGGATATTTTTTTCCCTTCTCACTGTGCTTATGGTTTTCTGTTCTTGTTTCTTTGCAGATGGAAGTGACCTGCAGCTTGCAGGAGAGATGGGCGGCTATCATGGCCCAAGCAGAGGACCCATTCCAGGAAACATTGACAGGGGATAGGTTCATAGGTAGGTACTAGGCTATCGGCCCAAGGGCTTATTTAAGCCTAGCCAACAAGGTTCCATGGCTTACGCCACCCAAGAAAGTTATTTTCCTGTGCCACTGTCGAGCAGAGACACAGAAGTGATCCCGGGGTGTATTTCCTATTTCCCATCCACTCATCAAGATTTTTCTTAAAGAGTGCTAATGAAGAACTTTGCTTGACATAGATGGGTAGCTTGTTCCAGAGTGTAGGAAGTCTCTGGGACAGGAATATATCCCTCCAGCATGTCCTGTTTATTGTGGTGACAAAGTTTAGGTCCCCAATGTTAAGGATCAAATCTTTTTTTCGGAATTGGCCAGTGGGACATGTAGCAATAGACAAGAGCAGTCAGGCAAGTGGGAGGCAAGCACAAGAGGGAAGCATGCCAGGAAGATAGTGATGAACACGGTCAATGAATGTGTTTCTGTGAAAGCAGCAAATATGAACACAACATTAGTTAATGGTAATGTGTTGGGGTAGGTAGTGCTAATGTGAGTTCTAGGTGGTTAGGGTGTGGGGGTGGAATTTTGGGTTGTTTAGGTGATGTGTTACAGGGTTTGGCAAGTTGGGGATTGTGTTGGGGTGGCAGATACAGGGCAGCATGATGGAGCTTGGTGAGGAAGATGGGCTCCTTTTATTGGTGAGTGGAGGAACGATGTCAGGGTAGCTTCAGCAGGAGGTGGATTCTGAGTTTGGAGTTCGACCAAGGGATTGGTTAGATACTCATTCACTGGTGTCAGGTGAAGAGGGGTTCTTACAATGCATATTCCTAGTTCAGTGAAAGAAAAGATTTGGAAAGGGGAACATATTGACATTTTTGAGTTGATTGACCCTGATGGGTACAGTACCTGGTTGAAAATGTCATGACAAAGAATAAAGATTTGTTGGTAGTGCTGTCAGCATTAGTACGGTGTAGGACTGGCAGGCTTAGAGCCAGGACATGGGCGAATTGGTTACTTGGTTTTGTTTATTATATGGTGTTTTGCATGGAGAAGGACAACTCAGAGGCCTTGTCTTTATTTGTTTATTTTTTGACAATTTGGGAAGCACAGAGGTTGAAGTCTGGTAAAGCATGGTTAGGGTATGATCAGCATTTTCATAAACAGAAGGCTGTTGATCAGTCCCTAAAATGGGAGGTCAGGCATCCTGATATTTGGCTAGCTATGATGTTGGATAGTGAGAGTAGACAACTTAAGTTGAATAGGTTTGGGGCCGATAAGGGTGGTATTTGTTGGGCATTTAATAATGGTAAGTATGTTTGGCCTGCATGCAGATTTTCACAGACATGTTCAGTTTGTGCTGGGGGTCATGCAGCTGCAAAATGTTGGCATCACAAAAGAGAACAGGCACAACTGCTGTTGGCAGTGAGGGATGGGGGTATCAATCATGCTACAAGGACAAAAAAGGTATTAGAGGATGTGGAACCTTTCAGGGATAGAGAGGTGGAACATCCTTTCGAGGTCACAGGGGTATGTCAACTTTCCCATTCGCCTGTTTGAGTTCAGGCATTGTTTGGAAGGTTTTCTGAGTGTTGAATATAGTCAGAATTTGGTGGGGGGTTTCTTGACAGGGTTTTCAATCAAATTGGGGGTGGATGGGAATGGGGCAGTTGGGAAGAATTTGCATTCCATTGGGAGTAAGGAAGATAATTTCCAAAGCTTGACTGACAGGGAGTTGCTACCTGGTACGTTATTGGGTCATTTTGATTCCCCTCCTTTTGATAATTTTAAGGTTTCCCTCTTGAGTTTAGTACCCAAGAAGGCACCTGGAAATTTGGATGATACCTCATTTATTCTTTCCATGAGGTGAAACCATTAATGACTATATTTGCAAGGAGGATTCTCAGGTCAGATATGCATCCTTGGATGATGTGATGGAAGTGGTTTGGGGATTTGTGAATCCTTGGTTCATAAAAGTTGATATTGAGTTGACCTTTCTTTTGTTGCCAGTGCAGAAGGAAGAGTGGCCATTATCAGGCATGGTGGTAGATGGTAAATTTTATTTTGATAAAGCCATCCCTATGAGCTGTGCCATGGCTTTTGCCACATTTTAGAAATATAGCTCTGCTCTTCGCTGGATATGGCAGCAAAGAGTGGTTAGTCAGAGGGCTGTTCACTACCTGAATGACTTCCTTTTGGTAGGTGAGGGTTATAAGGGAGCTAAGGAAGGGATGCAAGGTTTTATTCACCTGTGCACGGAGTTGGAGGTTCCTTTTACTGGTAAGAAACTAGAAGGGATTGCTGAGGATTTATGTGCTCTTGGCTTAATACTGGATGGGAGTCAAAGTTTGTTTTGTCTCCCAGGACAGAAGCTGAAGCATTTGAAGGAAAATGTTGGGTGGTTTCGGACTAAGGATAAGGTGTGCCTCAAGGAGGTTGTAGAACATTTGGGTCTTTTGAAATTCTTATGTTGAGCAGTTAGTCCAGGTAGGACTTTTTGTAGATCAGTGGCATTTTTACTATGGGGGGGGGGGGTTAAGCACCATTGAGTGTGGGTTAGTAAGTTGGTATGGGCAGATTTGAGCTTGTGGGCAACACTCCTTGACTATTTCAATGATATTTCATTTTAACAGAAGGCTTGGGTGATGTAGGATGAGTTGCATTTCTTCACTGATGCTGCAGGAGGGCAGGGAATGGGTGTGTACTTTAACGGAGAATGGTTTGCAACTTGGTGGCCAGTGAACTGGGCCAAATAGTGGAACAGGTACGTGGCATTTTTGGAGTTAATGCTGAGTTGGGCAGGTTCACTGGTTTTGCAGGATTAGCTATGGAACAGGAAGGCAGTTTTCCATTCAGACAACTGGGCTGTGGTGCAGGTCGTTAAGGCAAAAACTAGTAAATCGAAGAAAATGCTCTTGTTAGTTTTGAGGAAGCTTGTTTTGCAAAGTTTGTTGATTAATTTTTCCTTTTCAGGTGCACATTTAGCAGGTAGAAAGAATGTGATAGCTGTTAGCCTGTCGTGTTTTCATTTTCACAGGTTTCAGCAATGGGGTCTGGAGGCTCAGGTCAAACTGGTGTTACTGCCAGCAGAGGTGTGGCATCTTGGTCAGCTGTAGCGAGGTGGCTTGTTCAGCAATCGTGGGCAGTATAGATGGGAAAAGCTTACTATAGAGCATTGGCTGACTTTGGTGAATTCATAACCGGCTGCCAGAGGATGACAGAGTATGGTCTTTGAAATTATTGTTGCAATATTTGGCTAACATTTGATTGGAAGAACAGGTGGTGAAATCAGTTAGGGTAATGTTGGCAGCCCTTAGTTTGTTTTCTAAGATTGGAGGATCGAGGATATAACCAAATTATTGCCAAGAGGGTGGATGTTGAAAGGATGGGAGTGGGTTCATGAGAGGAGGAGTGATGCCAGGTTTCCTATGATGAAGCAGGCCTTTAGGTTATTGCTGTCAGGGTAGCGATTATTAGTGGGAAATTCAGTTGATTATCCACTTTGGGCTACACTGATGGTGTGGATGTATAGAAGGGCATACAGAGTGCATGAGCTGTTGGGTTCCTTGTTGTGGGACGATTTGTTTATTTCTGCATCTGTAGTAGTTATTTGGCTGCAGTGATCTAAGACTGATCAGATGGGCAGGGGTCCGCAGGTTGTATTGCGGACATTGTACAGCAATTTTTTTGTCTGGTTGTTTTGAGCAAAAAGATGCAGTTTATACATGGAGGTAGGCCTCAGGAGTTCATTTTTCATCTGCAAAGTGGGAAGGTGGTAGAATCTGATCAGTAGCTATACTTATTGCAGAAGATCTTTTAATGTTTGGGTTTCCAAGGTGACAGATTTTCCATGCATTCATTTAGAATAGAAAGAGTGATTTGGCATTGGAAGAGAGTGATAAAGAGGGTGGGGTATTGGTCATTGGGAGCATTTTTGTCTTATATTAGGTGAAGTGGGGGATTATATTTGGTGATTATGTTTTATTTTTTTAGGAGGGTGTTTCTCTTCTTATGTGCATTAAGAAGACGATGAGGCTTGGGTGTTCGTTTAAGTAGTTTATTGTGTAAAAATACATCAGGATGGATGGCAGGAACATTAAACTTAAGCTAACTGATTGACTACATATTTGCATGCAGTCACTCTGGCTGCTCACTCAAAATGGCACTCTTGCTTGCACATGCTCAGTCAGTACTTACATGTACGTGCTGGCTCATGGGAAAGCTTCTTAAAGGTATATCACACACTCTGATCTACAGAGGAGTCATTGTTATTTTAGGCTACTCATTTGTGTATTGGGCAACAAAGCAATCAGCAGTTAGATTGGATGGAGCTGAGATGGGTTTACTACAATATGGGTGGACTGTCATCTGGCAAGATTTTAGAGGTTTACATTGGCATCAACTCATGAACAAGACTGAAGATGTGAAGTTTGTAATTGGTATACCACATGTTTTGGTCAATCATCTGGCAGGTAATAATTTGTTAGCTATGATGGTGATGGATTTGGTAAGTCTTAGAAGCAGGTTTTCTTCTATTATTATAGTTTAGTCAGAGATAGTGCCACATTTAGTTTGAAGCATGCTGTTAAGTTTATGGGTATTGAGTCAACTCACCATTTTGTCAGTCATCAATGTGTGAGGGTCCTGGAACAGCTGAGGGTATACATTATTGATCATAGGGATTTTGATGATAGGGATTAAATTTGGTTTCAGGAGGATGGAGTGCATTTGAGTGACATGGATTTGAACCTATTCAATGTGCATATTTCATTGTTTTTACAAAATTTTGTGAGGTCAATATAGGTTTTTTTTTTTTTTTTTTTTTTTTTTTTTGTGAAGTGGGAGCAGCCTTCTAGCATGCTGGTTGGCAGAGAAGAGGCTGCGATGAGCCCCTCTTCTGTTCCCCACTCTATTTGATTGGTTTGGGTTGGTATTGTGTGGCTTTGGTGTAGAAGTGAGTTGTATCATGCTGCTTCTAACAGAAGTTGGGTATAAGTGAGCACATTAGTTAATGCTTCTTTTGGTAATAATTGGATGAAAGTGAGTGGGTAATGTTGCCTACAGTATTTGTTTTGTTGTAATTTACGACATTCAAGTTTTATGGAATTTATCATATTTAATTTTTAATCAGATGTTGAGGTTAATAAATGGACATCTTGTCCTAAATGGTATGGCTGTCAGCCTGTGTTCCCAGATCTCTTATAATGCCTTCTGTGTTCAGTGGACTACCATCGATGTGTTAATTCATGGGAACCAGGTTTATTCCATTGGAGATGACGACACATTTTTTGGCATTGAGCTTAAAGCCATGGTTTTGACACCAGTCGTTGGTCTCAGTGAGGCCTTTCTATAGGATGTCAACATCACTTGGAGAGTTAATAATGGCTCCCAACTTGCAATCATCTGTGAACTTTGTCAGCCAGAGTCCCTTCGTGTTTTCCTGGACTTCAGAGAAGTAGATACCAAACAGGAGAGGACCCAGAAACAAACTCTGTGGGACTCCACTTGTGACTGGTCGGCAGTCTGACTTGGAGTCAGCTACTTTCACACTGTGGGTTCTACCTGTGAGCCAGTTTGCAACCCACCTAGTGATATAGAGGTTGATGCCTAGCTTAGTGAGTTTTTCTATGATTCCTGAGTGGGGAATGGTATCAAAGGCCTTGGCCAGATCAAGGTAGGCTGTATGAACCACCTTGCCTTCATCCACAGCTCTGGTGACTGACAAGTTGAGCAGGCATGATCTACCCTTCACAAAACCAAACTGTGTGGGATGCAGAGTTTGGAGATTCCCTATATCCTTGTTTATTAGGTCCATGATGATGCGTTCCATAGCTTTGCATATCAGATTCATCAGCCTAATGGTACAATCATTCCCAGGGTCTGTAGTTGCTCCTCCTTTGTGGAGATGGATGACTGTAGCAGTGTGCCATTTGGTAGGGACAAAGCCTGAGGTGAGGTTGTGATTGAACAGGGCACACATGTGAGGTGCCAGTTAACTCTGTAGTTCATGTAGAACACAGCCAGGGATATTGTCAGGTCCCATAGGAGCTGTATTCTTGGCCTTAGAGAGTGCTGTTTTAACCTGTGCAGCAGTAATACTGGGTGCCTGGCAATCTACTGGTATTGCGACTGTTACCTTGGGGGGTAAAGTTGGCATTGAATCTGTTGGCCAGTATATTGGCAATATCTATTGGCTCAGTATAGGAGGTACCATTGTGCAGTATCTCAGAGCAAATCTGGGTATTGCCGTGGAGATTCTTTACATAACTATAGAAGGCCTTGTGGTTGTCTTTACTATCTGCTGCAATTCTGTTTTCATAGATAGCTTTAGAGGATTTGTTGAGGGATCTCAACTTTTTGTTGAGGCTGATAATGGAGTTTTTCCAGTCTTGGGACTTCACCTTATTCCGCATCAATTTCCTCCTTCTGTTGTAGAGTTTGTTTATGGCAAGGGACCACCAGATCGGCTTCCTTTTTTTGGAAGAGAGCGTCTTGGTTCTATTGGGTATGGCGAGATCTGTGCATTTGTGTACGTGTTCGTACAGTGCATTGGTGTATGATTCGATGGTCATGAAACTGATCTCCATTTGTATGGGTGCTGTGAAGTTAGCCACTGTTTTTAGCAGCTCAAAGTTAGCTTTGGAGAAGTTTTTCATGGTGGTTACCTTTTGGGGGGGGGGGTGGTGGATTTCCAAGGTGATTAGTTTGTGGTCGGATCTAACCAGGGAGGTGTTGACTGTTGGTGTAGAGCAACAGTCCCCCATGTTAGTAGTGACCAGGTCAAGGATGTTGCTACTTCTAGTGGGGGTAAGAACAAGCTGGTCCAGGGCATTGGAATTAATGAATTCCAGGAAATGTTGGGCAAGTGTATTGGTACATGAGTAGTTTTCCAAGTTAATGGAGGGGTAGTTGAAGTCGCCAAGTATGAGAGTGTTAGGTTGGACCTTAATATTCTCCAGGGTGCTTAGGAACATAGAGTGTGAGTCTTGGGACATGGTTGGGGACCTTACGACCTGAATCACTGTCTTACCCAGTGTTAGCTGCACCTGAAGTATCTCAGATGCGTTATGTTGGGCTACCAGTCTGGAGGTGTGCACATCCGTTATGAATATGGAAACTCCACCACCTTTGGAGCTTCAGTCCAAGTTCTGGGGCCAAAAGGTGTGGAATGAGTTATAGCCTGGTAGTGCAGGGGTGCTTTCTGCTGTCTTGAACCAGGTCGATGTTATGGCACAAATGTTGATGTTCACCATTTTAAGGAGTACTTCGAGCGAGTGCATTTTGAGATTTAGACTTCTAGCATTGAGCAGCATGACCCTCAGATTGCATTTGTTTGTAGCTGTTATGGTGGTAATTTGGTCTTTGGAGCACCGCCTAAAAAAGGCATATAGGGATGGCGAGAGCCTAGGCCAGTACCCAGAAGCCCAGGGGTGACAGATGCAGGCCATCTCTGGCAAAGCATCAAGGTCTATCAATCATGTCATCCCAGGCAGACAGAGACTTTATCCCCTTAGAATGACACCATAAACGTATCCAATTGTTGAAATCAATCATTTTCTGCTTGTACTGTAGTATCATTCTGGGTGATGGTAGGATGCTGCTCAGGGCTAGAGTCATACCCACCTGGACTACATAATCCGAGAGCTCCTCCATGTCTCTTTTCATGTAGTCCAGGGAGGTACGTCTCAGGTCATTTATATCCACATGCACAATGACAGAGTCATATTTGTACCTGTTGTTGAGGGACCTGAGTGCGTGCGTTATTTGGCACATCCTAGCACCTGACAGCCAGCTGACTGTTACTTTCTCCTTATTCAACCTAATGAGTGGGACATCAGTGTGCCTCACTATTGAGTCACCTATAACTAGTGTGTTGGGCATGCTGTTTTGCCTTGGGGCCCCTGCCAGAGCGGCGCCCTAGGCAGCCGCCTAGTTGGTCTATGCCTAAGGCCTACTATGACCACTCCCACTGATAAGCTAGAAGGCTTAGCGCCAACACAGAAAGCCTTTGGTGTAGAAGTGAGTGGTATCATGCTGCTTCTAACAGAAGTTGGATATAAGTGAGCAGATTGGTTAATGCTGCTTTTGGTAATAACTGGATGACGGTGAGCGGGTAACGTTGCCTACAGTATTTGCTTTGTTGTAATTTATGACATTTAAGTTTTATGGAATTCCTCATATTTAATTGTTAATCAAATCTTGTGGTTAATAAATGGTTGTCTTATTCTAAATGGTGTGGTTTATTTTGCACAAGGTGAGTCTAGAGAACTACAGTTGCATTTTTATGTTTCAGGACAATTTTAGCCTATGGCATTTGCAAATGGATCACACACTAATATAGAAAAATATTTTTCTGAAAAAAAAAAAAAAAGCACTAGTCATAGTTTGGACACATGAGTCATAACTCTGAACTGCCCAGATTTTTGCAGAATATCCAGAATTTTGGCTCATATTTTTGATCTGTTCCTCATGAAATTTGTGGTTTTCTAGATTTTTGTGGCAAATCAGTGAGGATTGAATTCACTAAATAATGACAGGCATTTCAATTTCAGACTTCATATCCTTCAGAAAATGCATGGTAACACAAGACCTTTTATTCTAGCAACTTTCTAAGTTTATACGAGAAACATTTAAAATGTGTCCCTTTTTTTGGGGGGGGGCTTTGTCCCCCATTATTTTTGGCATTGTTCAGATTATTTGTGCTAAGAAGTTGAGAGGTATGGTGTGAATACATTCATTCATGGACACAAATGTATATTAATAACAGATGACATGCCCAGAGCAGTTGTGAGAAAGGTTCAGAAGTTACATTTATTTCATTAGTTGCAAGGCAGTCTGGTGGTAATAAAGGGCACTATGTTTGCCACCAGGAACATTCAACACACAACAAAAAGAAGAGTAATGAGGTCATTGTGGTGAGAAACGATCCTCAAGCATTCAGAAGGAATAAAGAAGGAGATAAAAGGGATAGACACAGGTAGGTAGCATGTCAGTTAAGTGTACAGAGCGATGGGAGAAATTGTCATATGCTAAGCGCATTAATATGCTATCACAAAATATATATTGGCATACAATATGTTGTATACTACCACACAAGTACCAATATGCCTTTTCCTATCACTCAAATTTATCGTATGCTAACACAAAAGTCATCCATATTCTAGCCCAGAAATTCATAATAAACTAGCACAGAATTTATACATACTAGTATTCTGTAATATGTGACTTGCCAGCATATCTTATGTCTTCTATCTAGTCTGGTGAGGCAGTCATGTAATAAGGCAAACATTATTATAGAGTTAATGGACAGCATGTTAAATTTTTTGCTGTGATTATTTATTTGACGGTGCTTTCCAAACCTGAATTGGGTTCCTAATTCCTTTCGTGAATGTTTCCTATCTCTTTTACACCTCCCTGTTCTCTTCAAAATTTCAGTGAATGTGCAATTATAAAAGATGTTAAAAGATTTCTGGAGTATTAAAACACTTGCTTTCACCAGATGGTTATTGTTTGTGATATATCAAATTGCAGCTCTTTATATGACTGTATATACCCACCCCCCCATGCATGTAATGAAATTACAATAAATGATGAATGTCAGTTGTAAAATGCATGGTGTACATAGTTTACATTCTAACTGTTTCTATGAATCCCATTGTTCTATGAGGCTGGTCACTAATAACTAAGTAGAGGCTGAGATGAGACAGGTGAGCATCTGCGACACTTAACAAAACCTCTAGCTTGCACTGTAGGTTAATTAATCTCCATCTGCCACAGTCTAGCTTTGATATCAGCAGGGCATTCTGGGATTCCTGGTGACAACAAATGTCAGCAGTCAGTACCAGCATGATGCAATGTATGCTGCTGTAGTTAACAGTACGCAGATACTTTTGTTGGCACAGGGAACACAAAAGGAGGCCAAACTCACAGCTGGACATGGGTATCTTGGTGTGTTTAAGAAAAAAATATATCTATATTTAGCAAGACCAGAACAATAGTAATGTGCAATTTCATACAAAACGAAAAGGGAAGAGCTGTTATATATTGTTAAGATGTCTTCGAAACTAAATATTGCAATAAAACTGATATAGTATTTAAGAGTTTCACTAACTTAATAAAACTGCCTTACACAATTTTCCTGTATAGTACTTAGAAGCTGCAGCACAAAGATGCACATTCTGCAAGTAATGCATTCAGGTATAGGCCTTTCTTTTAATTAAAGACAGTGTAGCTTCATTGTTTACATCAAATGTATATCATTAAGTATATGAATTAGATGTACAGTGAAAGTTTTAATGATGTGTACTCATCAGTTCCACTTTCATACAAATTTAACGATACATTGCAAATAAATGTAAAATCAGGACGAAAACTTTGTTATATTCAGCAAGAAAAACATACATTTTTTTTATTAATGCTGTTTAGCATGCACATTTGAAATTAAACTCCTGAAGGAATTTCTGTTTGCACTCTGACAGAATAAGAGCTGCTAGGGGCATGTCCTTTTGTTTAGCATAGTCCACAATCATTTTTCCCTTCTCAGCCTTTCTTGCTAACTTCAAAACTTTATAAAGTACTTAACAAGACAGAGAATATAATAAAGCTGTATTCCTTATACATTAAAATACAGGACTTCACCTCTCTTGACTAGACTAGAAGATAATAGAATGAGCCAATGCAAAACCTTATAAATAAGTAGACATATGCTTATGATCACAGAGATAGACCCTGAACTACGGTGGGGATTGGGGATTTTTGGCCCTTTACAACTCAGTCCAAACAGCAAAAAGAAAGACATATGCAGGGAAACCATATAAATCATTTCTCTAATGAGAATAATTTCCTGTGGAAGCTTGCCTGTAATGTAGTCTCAAATGCTTGTGTTGGCTAAGAGGTAATGTTCTTTAAATGAATGGAACTTTACTTAAACAACATATTTTTTCTACTACTCCTGTATATTTTCATGAATTAGAAAAGACAGTTGTACAAAATATTATAAAATCTAGCAGAAATAAATATATTTCTTCATCTAATTCTGAAACAGCAGTTGTGAAACCAGGCAGGCTACTATGTTTGATGTACTATTGTTGTTTGTGATTTGTTTTAGAAAGTTCAATGGCAGACTATAGCTAGGGGGCTATTATGGAAGATAATGACCTCTGTACACAGAATATAACCGGAATATAACCCTGACCCAGGGAACTGCAAACCCATAAGCTTGACCAATCTTATCTGCAAGGCCATGGAGAAAATTACCATGGTCCTGATCAATAATGAAATAGGAAATCTCCAAACACTGGACCAGACACACCTTGGCTTTGTCAAAGGAAGATCTTCCCTGCTCAATCTGGTGGACTTCTTCAAGAAAGTCACCAGGGCTATAGATGAGGGTAAAATGGTGCACATCACTTATCTAGACCTGGCCAAAGCTTTCTACACAGTCCGCACTCAAGAATCATAGATAAGCTTACTGAGTTAGTAATAAACCCCTACATCATCAGATGGATAGAAAACCGACTCACTGCCCGGGCACATGTCCAGATAGATTAATCCACTTTGGATAAGAAACCTGTTACTAGTGTTCTCCCATAGGGCTCAGTGTTGGGACCCCTCCTGTTTGGTATATACTTCTCTGAAGTGAAGACCAATGTTGGGGACTCTCACTCATCAAGTTTGCCATCAACTGTGGGCTGGGAGCAATCATTGAATCCCCAAATGATGTTGACAACTACAAACAGGCCTAATAATGTCAAACAACTGGTGCCAAAACCATGATCTGAGACTAAATGCTAAAAAAAATGCATAATCATACCCTCTGATAAATTAGATATACCCACACATTATAATATTGATAGTACACCCCTAAAATAGACCCAGTTGTGAGGGACCTAGCAAAACAGATAGCAACCCAAACCTTGATCACCAGGTAGCCACAACAGTGAAGAAATCCTTCTGTGTGGCTGAACTTAAAAGTAAAGGCATGGCATCAAGATCAAAGGAAGTCATAGTGCAATTGTATTCGGCCCTCATTAGCCCCATAATCGAGCACAGTCATGCCTTCTGCATGGAGCTGCACCAACTGGAGCATCACCAGAGGTTTCTCACTAAAAAAGAATACAAAGCATAAGACACATGTCTTATAGAGACCGACTGAAGGCCCTGTCTCTTTACTTCATTCCATATTGTTTGTTGAGAGGTGACTTATGCCTGACCTACAAGGCATTCTCTGATTCAGACCTGATGGAAATGTTACATATTCACAAGAAAATTTATACGAGTGTTATGTGTTCCATTGACTTGAACCTTATTTGTGACTAACAGAACTTGCTAGAGAGACAGATTTATATACCAAAGGCTACCTTGTCTATAGAATAAACTTCCCATCGTCGTAAAACAAAGCCCGTCCCTCACTCTGCTCAAAAAGAATTTGGATAAATGAATGATGAACCATAAATTTGATCCCGGGGTACTGTCAATGTCCCTTATGGACAGATAAAGTCTGTAAAATGATTCAGGACTTCAGCACCCAAAGATCAACTACCCTGATAATACCCCATCCCATAGCTGGGGAATTAAGATATAATATTGCAATATCCTGGATATTATTGGCTAGGCTTGTAAAGGCTCTTGTGCCATTAACCTAGTAATCACCTATGAACCTAGGAACCCATAAAGATGCTGCCACCGGGATTGGGCCATCAGACCTCCTCCTCATTTCCATATGCTCAATGGTTTATCATCAGATCAGTTGCTGAGCATTGGGTCTGCCTAGGTGTATCACAAACTCTTTATAACTTGTGTAACATAAATGAAGATTACTTAAACATTAAAGTAGCATCAGCTTATCTATTACTATTATAGGTTTTTAAAATCCAGAATTCCTGTAGTGAATTTCTGTGCATTTTTACTTTATTATTGTTACCTTCATCAGATTCGTAATATGAAAAGGCTCACTTCTATAGGACTTTCAAATGCCTAAGAATTGAAAACATTGCTGCAGTAAATCACTGTAAACAGTGGCACTTTAGTAGCACTTTTGTGTATCTTCATCATATCCATCATAAAAACACCAAAAACAGAGGAACTGGAGCAAAAACACACAAGAACAAAGATGAACCAGGTTTATTGAAGACAATTTGTTTTAGCGCTTTCGTCAGAGTATATCCACAGACTTCTTCAGAAGCAACATTAATACAAAAACATACCCTCATATAAATATCCCCTCTAAAAAAGCAACATGTGACCAAAGAAAACCAATAAAAATCAATATAGCATAACTGAATAAAATTCAAGTAGAAAACTACTAAAATCATTTAAAAAGACTGACTCTCATTTCATTTACACTAAATAAGAATGAAGTCTAAGCACACTAGAAATAGATGAAAAGTCATTTAACCCAGGGTGTACACAAGCATTTAATGTGATTTGCCACCTGAGTTCCTTACATTGAATTAAATCATTCTAAGGGCCACTTCTAACACTTTTGTTAACTACATCTAACCCCATGAAACCAAACTCATGATAAGGATTTTCAGACACAAGTCTCAACGATACATTATTGTTGTTACATTTCCTGATGTCCAAAATGTGTTCATAAACACACTCCCTGAATTTCCTCTGAGTCTTACCAACATAAAAACAATTACACTGTTTACAGAGAGCAGGTAAACAATACCAGTGGTGTTACAGTTACAAAAAAATTGAGTACATACATAAATCCCATTCACGTAAGTTGCCTCCTGTTCAATAAGGTATTTGCATTGATTGAAAAAAACGTGCACCGTTTCTCCTAAAAGTAAACAAATCACCTTGATCAATAAATTCCAAAATCTCTTTGAAGCTTTTCCCTTTTCTATAAATTATTTTGACACCATCATCAAAAATCTCCCTGAACTCATTGTAACAAGAAAAAATGGACCAATGTTTCTTTACGATCTTAAAAATATGTGAACACTCAATGGAATACATAGTAATAAAAGACAAAGAATAATCTCTCTTGGAGTTGTTTAAGTTAACTTATGAGTTTGTTAAGTCCATTAATACATCACTAGCATCATTAAGCAAGGGCAAATAAAAGCCACTGACTCTTTTCTGACTGATTTCCATGTATATATCAATAATCAATCCTCAAGGGTAACCCCTTGCAAGGAACATACCCATCAAGGTCTCAGATTCTTTCTCAAAAGTTACATCATCAGAAATCATTCTAGCTAAACGAACAAACTGGCCTTTAACTATACCCCTTTTCTGAAAATTAGGGTGACAACTATCATAATGCAAAAGGCAGTTTGAGTAAGTAGGCTTTCAATAGAAGCTACTAATTATTCTCTTGTTGGTAACATCTTTAGATAAATAGACATCCAAATATGAAATTTCACTATTGCTCCGTTTGGACATAAAAGTAAAAAAGGGAGTAGTTTGATTCAAATAGTCAATAAATAGCTGTAATTTCACTTCCAACTCTTTCCATACAATGATTATATCATCCAAGAAGTTCCTATATAGTTCCCAGAGTGGTGATATCCCAAACTACCACAGGACATACTTTCTCTCCCCTTGTAGCATTACAATGTTAGCAAAAATGTGGGCACATCTGCCCCCATTGCAATGCCTTCTTTTTGAAGAAAATAATGCCCCCCCCCAAGCAAGACAAAGTTATTTTTTCAACACCAATTCCATTAATAAATCTAAAACATTAATTTAATTATTAGAGAAATCACCAAGCTCAAACAAAAATTCATGAAACCACTCCAATCCAATATTGTGAGGTATCCCATTGAACAAATTGACAACATCTATGATAGAAAAGCTCAATTCATCACCATATTTAACTTTAGACACCTTCCTTAAAAAATCCCATGAGTCCTTGCAAATATGAGGAAAACCCTCAAAGGCCTTTTTAAGCTTTAAATCCATATATCTAGCCAAAGGTGGGTCTTTGATTTTGAAGCACTGACAATCAGTCTCAGGGGTGGGTCCCTGAAATCCTTGTGTATTTTAGGTAGCCCGAATATGGAAAGGATGATAGGGTATTTTACCTCTAAAAAAGACCAATCATTTTACAGATTAAATTTTACTGATGGAAGGATGGATCATGTTCAAAATGTAATAAATGTTAATGGAAAGAGGGGGACTGTGAGATACTGTGGTCGACCCAATGCCTGTTTTTATCCTTTAAAGATAAAAGGCATTTAGTACAGGACTGTGAAAAAAGAAGATGCAGGCAAAATTGAGAAAAGGGACATAGAGGAAAAATGTGTCCCTGCTCTAATCCTGACTAAATGTTGTTTCATCAGTCATGATGATAGATTAGGCAATCTTTTTCCATCGAAAGTTACCTTCTCATATAGTAGATACTCCAATTTGAAGGAAATCTTGAGCTTCAGAAAGAAAAGTACATCCAGAAGAAATACCAAAAAGGGCACATACAAATGTGGAAGATGCAAGGTTTGCAGTAGGGTAAGAAATTTGGATGGCATTAAAATTAATGGTGTAACATATAGGGCGCTTGAATATTATGACTGAAATTCCACAGGGGTGGTGTATATTATAGGATGTGGATGTGTACAAAAGAAATGGTACATAGGACAAACAACTAGAAAGCTGAAGCTTAGGATTCTAGAACATTTAGGTGACATAAAACACAAAAGATTGGAGAGTCCAGTAGGGAAACATTTTAGTGAGGTACACGGGGGGGTTCCAGAGGGGTTTATATTTTGTGCACTGGGTAGACCTACTATGCTGGGGAACAAAGAGGTGTTTCGTGAAAAATTATTGCAAATGGAAACCAGGTTTATTTTCAATTATAAAACCCTGTTTCCGCATGGTTTAAACTTGGAAATTTAACATAGTGTTTCCACATATCTCTCAGAGTATAATTGTTGTTTAAAAATGTTTAAAAATGTTTAAAAAGGCATTCAATATGAATTTATGAAGTTTAAAATATTTGTAAAACAAGATGATTCATTAAAGTGTTTTTGTAAGCATGCCCAATCAAGTATGAAGGACATTGCATGAATGTATTTATATAAAATCTCAAATTATTTTGTCATATTTGAAAATTGTTTCAAGATGTAATTTAAGAATCATTTTAAGATGTTGTTCAGTATGTTGTAGCTTTATTTAAAAAGAAATGTTCCAAGATGTAGTCCATAATGGTGTAGCATTAATTAGCATCATTGGGTTAATGTGCTTCAATGATTCAATTAAGCATGATATAAAAAGGGTGGTGTTTGAAGTAGTAAAATGTATTCCAGGAGAAGGCGAAGGCCGAGGTACCAGAATTAAAGAATTTTCAAACTTACAGTGGATGTGTTCCTGTTTTCGTACAAATTTATGATATTGGTGTTTTGAAGGAGTGGAGGTGTTGTATTTTCATAAATGTTGTTTCCCCCCTCAACCCTCTTTTCTCTCCCTTCTGTTGTGCCTCCTCATTTCTCCCCTTAGCTTCCCTCCACCCTACATACTTCTCTCATATTTCTCTCCTCCCTATTTGGCTATGACTCTTTTCCTATATACCTGTATCTCTAATCTCTCTCTCTATTGTTGTCTCTCTCTCCTCCTTGGTCTTCCACTTTCTTCACCTGCTGTTAAACTTAAGCAAAAATGTTCAATATGATGTTATTTTAGATTATCCAGATAGTTAAACTCCTTTCCTTTTGGTAACAATGTACATTTCTCTGTCCTTGGTCTTTCAAATTTTTGTTTCCTTGTTTTTAAACTATGTAATAATATTCATTATGATTGCATTTAGATTGTCTAGAAATTTTTAACTCCTACTCTTGTTTGGATAACAATATTCCTTGTCTAAGTCCTACCAGTCTGTAATCTGTAATCTCTATATGTGGAGCTTTTCTCCCCGGGCCTCTACTGAAAATGGAAATATATCCAGCTAGACTAGCCCGGTTAACAAATGTAAAATAAATAAATAAATAAATAAATTATTAACCAAAGTGTAGGAAATGTAATGTCTTAGGACATTTTTTGTCTCATTGCTCTCTGCTACAGGATGAGAGAAGAACTAAAGAAAATGATGCAAATAATAGCAAACAAAATGAAATACACAGTGATGTTAGAGAAATATAGAAGAAGAACAGATAATAAATAGGGATGAAATTTAGTTAAATATTAGAGAAAGATGCTATTATTGAAGAAAAGAGTAGATATGAAATATTAGGAAGTGATGAAGGAGAAGGGGGAGATTCGGAGACTGGTGAAGGAGAAGTACAAGAACAAAATAATGAAAATTAATAGGAGGGAAGGGTAAGGTGAAAAAAACTAAAAAAAAAGAAATAAAGAAAGGGAAAGAATGATAATGTAAATAATATTAGACATGAGATCAGCGGACTAAGCGCACTTGAATGGTGTAAGAAGATAATAGATACAAGGTGTGTCAAAAAAAAGAAAAAAGATAAATTGGAGGCTTTGTATGGAAAGGCTATTATATGGTATTTAGGAAATTAATGTTCTAGTGTAGGGAGTATGGTAAAAACAAAGAAATCAAACTACTAGATTTTACAAGCATGTAGCCCAGGCCGGTATGACTCTGACCTTGAGTAGCATCTTACCCTCACCAAGAATGATGCCACAATATGAAGACAAGATGATCAATTTCAACAATTGGCTTAAGTGTTGGTGTCATTCAAAGGGGATCCAATGCCTGTCAGCCTGGGATGACATGCTCGACAAGCCACGATGCTTCGCTAGGGACGGCTTGCACCTGTCACCCCTGGGCTTTCGGATATTGGCAAAGGCTCTTGCTACCCCCATAGTGCCTTTTTTAGGCAAGGCTCAAAAGACAAACCCACCTCCATAGGTATCACAAGGGATAAGAAACTAAGAGTAATGCTACTCAACGCCAGAAGTCTAAACCTCAAGATGCATGCACTCGAAACTCTCCTTAGCATGGAGAACATCGATATCTGTGCAGTAACAGAAACCTGGTTCAAGGCTCCCGAGAGCACCCCAGCACCACCAGGTTATACCTCATACCATGCTTTTCGGCCCCAAAACTTGGACCGAACCACAAAAGGAGGGGGCGTATCAATATTCGTCAAAGATACCCACACCTCCAGGTTGGTGGCACAGCACGAAGCATCAGAGACTATCCATGTGCAACTAACTGTGGGTAAAACTGCCTTCCAGTTTATAGCCTGCTACAGACCACCCTCCCAAACACAGGAACCCCACTTGGCCTTCCTGAGAATACTGGAAAATATGAAGGTCTCTCCAAACACCATTATATTGGGTGACTTCAACTACCCAAACATAGACTGGGAGCATTACTCTAGCTCCAACACCCTAGCCCAAAGGTTCCTAGAATTTATAAACTCAAATGCTATGGAACAACTTGTTACCACTCCCACAAGAGGGGAAAACATACTGGACCTGATCATCACCAACATGGGGACACTATGCTCCAGACCAGAAGTGTATCCCTCACTGGTAAGATCAGACCATAAACTAATCTCACTGGATATTCACATCCCAACCCCACCCCCTGCCCAGAAAACCACAGTGAAAAACTTCTCTAAAGCAAATTTCACATGCCTCAAAACCGAGGCGAAATCCTTCAAAGCCCCCAGGCCTGTGGAAAATACGGCCCAGACCGCAGAATCCTTTATAAACGCATTCTATGAACACCTTCAGGAATGCATGGATCATGCAATCCCAAATAAAACCAAGACCCAATCCTCCAAAGGCAGACGTCCTGTCTGGTGGACCCCAGCCATAAACAAACTATACAATAGAAGGAGGAAGCTACTACATGATAGAGCAAAATCCCAAAAGGGAAGGCATCTCTGATCAGTATTAGCAAAAAACTACGGGCACTCATAAAATCGTCTAAGGCCAGCTTCGAGAGAAAAATTGCACAGGACACTAAGGATAATCACAAGGCTTTCTTTAGTTATGTTAGGAACCTGGGTGGGAATTCCCAGATATTCTCAGAATTAGTCCAAAATGACAAAAAATACACCGAGCCCACAGACATTGCCAACATCCTAGCTGACAGGTTCAGTGCAAACTTCTCCCCCCTCTCCCCACCAAAAGGGCAAATATCTATCCCAACAGAGTGCTGCCCCCCCTGACATCTCAGATGCTCAGGTAAGAGCCGCCCTCTCCAAAGCAAAAAACACAGCATCAATGGGACCAGATTGTGTCCCGGGCTGCGTCCTACATCAACTCCAAGAAGAGCTAAACCCAAACATTAAACTACTGTTCAATCTTAGCCTTACTACAGGATATATACCCAAAGAGTGGCGTACAGCAACAGTGGTCCCTCTCCACAAAGGTGGTGCCTCAACGGATCCTGGAAGCTATCGCCCCATAAGCCTGACTAGCTTGGTCTGCAAAGCTATGGAAAGGATCATCATGGACCTCATAAATAAAGATATTGGGGACCTACAGACACTGGATCCTACCCAGTTTGGCTTTGTTAAGGGCAGATCCTGCCTCTTAAACCTGGTCGATTTCTTTGAAACAGTCACCAAGGCCATTGACGAGGGGAAGGTGGTCCACACAGCCTACCTGGACCTCGCAAAAGCCTTCGATACAATACCCCACTCGGGCATTATAGATAAGCTCACCAGCTTAAATATAAACCCCTATGTCACTAGATGGGTTGCAAACTGGCTCAAGGACAGAACCCACATGGTTAGAATTGCTGGAGCCATGTCAGACTCCAAACCAGTTACAAGTGGCGTCCCCACAAGGCTCAGTCCTGGGACCTCTCTTGTTCGGTATATATTTCTCGGCGGTACAGGCCAACACGGAAGGACTATGGCTGACCAAGTTCGCAGATGACTGCAAACTGGGCGCCATAATCAACTCTCCAGCCGACACAAGCATCTTCCAAAAGGGCCTCATATAAACAGACAACTGGTGCCAGAGCCATGGCCTCAAGCTAAACGCCAAAAAGTGTATAGTCATCCCCTTTGGCAAAAACAAAGTGCCCACAAATTACCACATAGGTGGTATTCCATTAAGTACAGAAGAAGTCATTAGGGACCTGGGGACCCAAGTTGATAGCAATCTCTCATTTGACAGCCACGTGGCCAAAGTGGTTAGAAAAACATTTTATATAGCCCACCTAATCATGAAGGGATTCACATCTAGATCAGGGGAGGTCATCGTACCTCTTTACTCATCCCTCATCAGGCCCATAATTGAGTACAATGCCCCTTTGGGATGTACCTTACCAGACACCTGCAGCAACTGGAAAGACCCCAAAAGTACCTCACCAAGAGGATCAAAGGGCTCAAACAGATGCCATATGCTGCCCGGTTAAAGAAACTCCAGCTCTACTCAGTGGCATACTGCCTGCTCAGAGGCGATCTGTGCCTGACGTATAAAGCCATGTCCAACCCGGAATTAATGGACATGCTGCACCTCAGAAAATCTAAATCCCATCGAGCCACGACTCGAGAGACTTGAACCTCAGCACTGAAATAAATAGAACATGCTGGAGGGACAGATTCATAACCCAGAGGCTCCCTTCACTCTGGAATAAAATCCCAGTCCAGGTTAGGCAGAGTCCCACATTGACTCTCTTCAAGAGGAATCTTGATGAGTGGATGGGAGATCGTAGGTTTACCCCGGCTATCACTTCTGTGTCACTGTTAGACAGAGGCACAGTATACTAACCTCAAAAAAAGGCATAGCAAAATTAATTTAAAATGGGTGGCGAAAGCCAAACACACTCTGGCTAGGCTTATAAATGCCCTAGGGCAGATAGCCTAGTATGAACCTATGAACCTATGAACCTATGAACAATACTAATACTAGGTAGGATGCTGATCTGTGATATAAATAAAGGAGAATGATGTTTAAGAATAGTTGCAATTTATGGATATACAGGTATGACAGACTGGAAAATATGTTTGAGGTTTTAAAAATATGTTTTGTTAATAAGTTTATTATGATATGAGACTTTAACTGTAATTTTGAGAAGGAGAAGGGGAATGCAACACAAGATTTAAACTTATTGGTGTAATTTACAAAACGTGAAGGAGTACAGATAGGAAAAAAGAGAATGGACTTATCAGAGGAGATATTTAAAACCAAGTTAGATTACATAATATACCCTAGTGGAATGGAAGAAATAGAATGAAGGGTAGAAATTGCTGAATTTTCTCATTATATAACTGTGTGGGCAAGAATATATCAGAATAAAGAGATAAAATAAGGAAAAGGAATACAAATATTAACTGGTGAAGTTACTAAGATAGAAGAAATAAAGCTGGAGCATAAGAAATTATTGGAACACTATATGACAATGAGAGAATTTTATGAAAATTGGTCTGTATGGTAGGTAGTGTTTAAAGAAGTATAAGAAAGTATTTTTTATGGTAGAAAATAGAATAAAACATAAAGATAAAAATGAATATAAAGAAATAATAGAAGAGCTTCAAGTAGAAATTGCAAGGAAAGGAAATAGAATATGAAAGATTCATAAAGAAAGTTTTATGACAAAAACAGAGAGAAAGTTAAAATACCTGTTATTTAGGTAAAGATTTGCCTTAAATGTAAGCAGGATGAGGTATCATCTCGTTTAGGAAAACAAACGAGAATAAAAGAAGGAAGAATGAAAGCAATATATGATGGAGAGGATGGTGTAAGATATAAGCCAAGATAATGGGAGATTTGTTGATTAACTGTATGGAGAAAAGAAGCTGAGAAATAAGAATAATGTGATAAACATCCCTCTATGTACTAATGCAGGGCACTGGAAAATGAGATTACTCTAGGAAAAAGATGGAGGAAGTAATAAAGGAAGGAAGCAAACAGTCAGCAGCAGGATTAGATGGATTAAGTTTGGAGTTTTACAATTGCATGGAGTTGGAAGAAAAAGGGTTTTTCTAAAAATATTGAAAGAATAGGTAGGTAAATGGGTAGTGCAGGAAGAGATATGTAGTGGTGTGATAAAACTTATATGGAAAAAAGATGAAAGGAAACTTAGAAGAATGCGGAGACCGATAACTTTAGGGAATACCGATTATGAAATATTTATGAAAATAATACAAAAAAGATGCAAAAAGTGTTAAATAAAGTAATAGGAAGGGTGTCATTTGGTATAAAAGGGAGGGAAGTAAAGGAAATATTAATAATAGTAAAGGAAATAAGTATGATTTTGAGATAAAAATGAGGTAAGACTAGTTACATCTGATGTAGAGAAGATAGTATTCGATAAGAAATTGTGAAAGCATAGAAGTAAGTTAAACATAGTGGCAACTATAAACATTTATTACAAAAATTTATGGGTGAAAGTAATGATGAATAGATGGATGGGAAAAGGGTAAGAAAGGGAATGAAGCAGGGGTATCTCTTAAGTATGTATATTTTTTGTTCTAGTAATGATTGCAATTATGCAAACTTTTATGATAGAAATGGGTAAAATTGAAAAAGGAATCCTAGATACCAGTATGCCTATCTAATGCAGATGTCTGGGTTACTGTAGCAACAAAACAGAAATTAGATGAATTAAAGTGTTAAAATAATTAAAATGTTAAAAAGTGGGTTTAAGATTAAATAAAGAAAAAAATAATGGGGTGCTAAAATAAAAAAAGATTAATGGAATTTATTATAATAGGAAGGAAATTAGTACATTAGGCATTATGTTTGGTGAATATGAAAACAAACTTTATCAGTGGAACGTGGACCTGAAAGAATTTAAAAAATAAAATGCTGCATGGTAGAAAAGTTTTAATTTATTATATAATAAAAAGGTGTATATGTTAAATACATACATTTTGAGTAAACTTGCTTATGTTGTGGAGTTTATATGTTTCCAGGTAAAATGGAAAATGAATTACTAGATTTATTTTTTAGTTTTATATAAGGTTCGAGACGGAATCCTGTTAAAATAGGAA
The DNA here is from genome assembly GCF_019279795.1 of Protopterus annectens. Taxonomy (NCBI): domain Eukaryota; kingdom Metazoa; phylum Chordata; order Ceratodontiformes; family Protopteridae; genus Protopterus; species Protopterus annectens. Next base: position 1,370,084,102 of record NC_056739.1, read on the forward strand.
TAATAAACAATAAGCAAGAAAAAGTGAGTTAAGTATGAAAAATCATATTTTTAGCATGAATGCACCTATTTTGGGCTATTAATAGTATGAAAAACTGGGAGAATAGAATGGCGGGAAATTGTTATATGAGTGGTGTGAAGAGATATGGAAACAAGTAAAAATTAAAGAAAGGATAGCAAATAAATTATGGATAAAGGAATATGTAAATAAAGTAAAGCTCTGGAAATTAAAAATTGATGAATGTAGTGTCAAAAGATATGAGTGATATGACAAAATTATGCAAGATTTTTTTTCTTGTATATCCATGGAGGGACTTATGAAATGATGCTAGAAATGCAATAAAGCAAATAAGGAAATGTATGAAGATTCCTATGAAGCTGGAGAAATTTTCTGTTGAATTTTGTTAAGCAAATATATACTATTCATATGGGAAATATGAAATATAAATAGAAGAAATAAAGAAAGTGTTATAATGGCAAAGTAAAGGAAACAGCAAAGCATTGTGTTTTTTTATAATGTAAAATTAATTTCTTTTCAGGAAAAGTTTAAAAATGTATATGATTGAGAAGGTTTCAAGGAAATGAATGTGGTAATGATATTGTATGATAAATATGAATAAAGATGGAGGAAATTGATAAGTAAAATACTATATCATTTGTTGAAATCTGATTTTGTGTAAAATGTGAAGAACTGTTGGATAAGAAAAACAGAAATGACAAAGATGTATTGACAGACATAAGAAAATGGTTGTGGAAAAGCATTTGGGGTGAGATGTGAAAATCAATGAAATGAGAATGGAAGAAGTATACACTACACTTGTATTGTATTACTGATGACAACATTGTAAAAATTATGTAAATAGGATGGATATGCAGCTGGAAAATATGTAAAAAACAGTACTACAATGTGTAAAAAATGTGTAAATAATAAACCAACCCCTACTTTTTTCAATCAAGTATCTGGGATCTTTTAAATCTCACTGAGCTACCACCAACTCAGGTAGATGGGGCCTCAGTTTAAAGTCTCATCCAAAGAACAGCAAACTCAGCAACGTGGTACCTCTCTTATACTGCACTATAGTGTTAGCATTAAAAAAAAAAATCAATCCAGGCAGCGGGGTGGGGCTAGCATCCACAACCATCTTCCAGCACAAAGCCAAGTGTGGCACCTGGTGAGCTACTGACACTACAACAGCTCTTGGATGTACAGTAATCACATCTGCAACTAAAATTATATTCACTCAGGAATTTTAAATTCAATTAAATCATTACAGACCACAGAGCTGTCAAGCAAACGTAAACCTAACAGCTTCATAAAGACATTAGTGTTGGATATTAAGTGCTTCATGGACAAAATAAAATGTGAAATACTCAATCAAGAGTTTTCTTACCAACTCACCGGTTTGTTAAAGATATGTAAATACAATAAAGTATAAGACGCTGTCCGGTTCGACTCTCAGCTAGAGCGTTTTCTGCGTGGTGACATGCGTGAATGGGCATAACTTCATTGAAGGTTGTGCATTAGGGCTGGCAACTCAGCACGTAAAAATCAACTGCCATTCATTAGCGGATCGGAGTTCCGCTGTGGCGACCCCTAACCGGGAAAAGCCGAAAGACACAACATTAGGAAAGCTTCCACTATAAGTAGATAAACATATGTTCCATAAGCCACAACTCACTGAAATTCAACCCACTGAAAAGAACTGCATGAAAACACTTTCAGTGTTTTTTTTTTTGTAGCAGAGCAAGCCTCCTCTACACCCCTGATGTGGGGGGGGTGCACCTTCACCCCCCCAAGTTTTATAATTAACTCCATGCTAGCACTACAAGAGGGTAGGGAAAAATGCCATGAAATGGCTCATAGTGCCTGCACAACTCCCTAGCAATGTTTTTCAGAGGTAGTACTGGCATTGTCAAGGAACTGAGTTTTGGAGAGTTGAGGCTCAAGGAATTAGTATTAGTTGAGCAGTAATGAGTAATGAACAAGTAGGAAATGAGATCTGTTCCCCCTTTTTGAAGAAGAGTCATAATATTCTCTGATTGTATTATTTGTTATTACAGAATCATTAAGGAAAACCAACCAATCAGATTATTAGCCATTTGAGCAAGTTACTTGAAAACTTCTACACTTTACCTTACATTCAGACACTGATCCTGTCTCCTTGACATCCTTCAAAAATCTTACTGGCAGACATTTCTTTTCTCTCATTACTAACTTTGACCTACAATGGAAAGTCAATGTTCGCATATTTTAATGAATAAGAGTGGACAATACCATCTAAACATGGAAAAAAGTGGTCTATAAACAAAGACTGTTACCAGGAAAATAGTAACCATGAGGACACCATTAATTTAAACAAGCACCCATATTTCTGCCAAAGTATAACATTTTGAGTTCAAATTTCAACATGTTATCTATGGGCCACTGCTAGGCTATAAATGTAAATTAATGTAACTTAGATCCAAACTGGGGTTTACAAAAGCAATTGTAAAATGATATGTGAAAACTAAACTGTGCAATGGCACACAAGAGACTGAAGGACAGCTAAACTAATTAATTTGTAGATTTCATACAAAAAGAGCTACATAGTTAAAAAATGACAGCACTGCACAACACTGAATGGGAGGATGAATTATTTTACATTTTAAATACACTATCAAACATGATAAGTGCTAAGGGTAAAACTTAAATCGTAAAATAAAATACAACCCCCCCAACATTGGCTGTGCAATAATTTGCAGCCCTCAGCAAAAACTACATTTAAGAAATCCTGTCCCTCAGAGAATTCCAGAAAGGCCTATTTAGCAGAAGGGAAGTGGAAAACAGGACACTGGACATGAGAAGTTGAGTGGCAGTCCTGCAAAGTAGACCCAACATTCCTGCTTTCAAAATTCTCTTATTAAAATTGTTTACTGAAGGAGGAGACTCCCTGAGCCTCTCACATAAGAGTCTGTGCATGCATACCTACCCCTTCTATCTATATGCAATAACTTAGACTGTAATATTTCAAATTAATTATATTTAGTTGATGGGGCAGCAGGGATCCTGACAAACTGTGGCTACCCAAATACCATCTGTAGTCTGGATTCTCAAACATTTACAAACTCTGCCAACTGGTGACACCACTACAACATAAGAATGTGTTGTTCTAAAGAAGCTAAAATCAAATTCCAGCTGAAGTGTTCATCTTTTCTTACCTGTGTTTTACAGCTAAGTATGACTCCTTCCTTTCTAGCAAAGAACAAGTAAGATCAGAGGTCTCATTTTACTCAAGCACCTCCCTTTTCTTCTCAATGCAAAGTCTGTTTTCACTCTCCTTATAGCGATACTTTAAACATTTGCTTTGCCTTGTACTCTTCTGTCACTAAGTGTAATTCCCTTCTGCTCTTCGCACATCTCTGGCGTACAGTGATACACTGCCATACTATTAAGTTTTTTAAACAGAACATGTCTCAGATAAGCTGTACCCTTCTTTTCTCTCAGTTTTCCTCACTAGATACCTCATCCTCTCACTCCATTAGTTTCACCTCATACCTTTACTTATATTCATGCACCTCTGACCTAAACTTATGTCCAAACTGTCTCATTCTTTATGTAATTATTTTAACAGTCTAGACAGGAGAAAGTTTGTGCAAGTTAATCTTTGCACAAAGCCTAGACAGGATATAAGCTGCTCATCTTCTACTTTGGCCAGATCTCCTTTCCTCGTAGTCTGTCATTGCCTATTCCAAAAGCTTTTCCGTCCACACTTCCACTCCTGCAGTCCAGATAGCGCATAGACTGTAGCACACATCGTTGCACATAACCTAGGTAACAGATCTCTTTCTTTTATTAGGTCTTTTTTGCTTATACCGCTACTCCAGCAGTCTAAGCAGCAGTTAGATGCTACAATTTAACCTATGAACACAGCTTAGCTGGCAGATAGGTCGATATCCTCCATATCTTGTCAGAAGCATTTACTTTATTGTCCAAGTGTAAACTGGATGCACTTTATTTTGATTACCAACTATTTCATCCTCTAACTACTACTCCAACAATCTAGGTGACATATAGACTATTTAACCTATGCACAAATCCTAGGTGGAAAGTAGGCTGTGTTTTTTAATCTTTCATTTCCAGCTATTTTCATCCTCTATACTACTATTACTGCAACAGTCTAGATGCAAAAAGGCTTTGCTACTTAACCTATGCACATAGTCCGTGGCAGGTGCGCTATGCACACACACTAGATGTCAGGTAGGCTGTGCTATGTGTGTATGCAAAAAAACAAGAACAGCGCGTAGGTAAACCAGGCAGGATACAAAATACAAAACAATAGTAAAAAGTCCAAGACCTGGAAATGTTGAGGTAAAATGCAGTGTTTATTCCAAACAAGAAAAGAAATCACAAAGCTTTCAGGATCAACCCTTCATAAGTGTGTAAAAAAAGAAATCAAATGCCTTCCTTTAAATAATAAATTCAAACCATAAACCTAATCACGACACAGTTGTATTAAACACTTCAGTTTAAAGACATACACAGGTAAAATATTGCTGAAATCATATCTCTCAACTGTACAGATTTTTACAGAATGTCTAGATTTTTTGCTCATATTTTTGGACGGCTGTTTCCTGGCAAATCACTAGGATGATCTGAGGATTGAAGTTACTAAATAATGACAAACATTTGAGTTTCAGAATTCAGATCCTTCAGAAAATGTATATTGAAACAAACACTGTCACCCTAAACTTTCTAAGTTTATAAGAGCAATATTTAAAATATGTCCCTATTTTTGGGCCTTTGTCCCCACATTTTGTTGGGCTTTGTCCAGATTTTTTGCACTGAGAGGTTGAGAGGTATGCTGAAAGTCAGTTTAGCCATAAAATAAGTAACACATTTAACTAAGACCCATCCACACAGGATCTTATTTCAAAGTGAACTGTTTTCTTTTTAAAATAGGTTTAATGCTTACTGCTGTATTTAGACCTGGGAAACAATCAGCTTCTAAAAGTGTGATCCATGAGTATTCACATACTTGTAACTCATAGTTTCTGTGATTTCTTTTCCTGTTTGGAATAAATGCTGCATTTACCTCAATATTTCCATGTCTTGGATTTTTTTACTAAGTATGTATACACATAGCCTGAGTGGCAGGTAGGCTGTGCTACTTAACATATGCATATAAGGTGTCAGGTAGGCTGTACTACATACTTATGCACACAGACTAGATGTTAGGTAGGCTGTTCTACTTAACCTTTGCACACAGCCTAGGTGACAGCTAGGCTGTAGTCCTTCACTCAACTGGCCATTTTATCTCTTAGCCTAGGCACCAGGCTGATTTACACATTTAACTTATAGCCCAGGTTATAGATGTAGGCTGCACCTTCGGTTTACGTCCTAGCACAGTTCTTGTAGATAATATACAATCTTATTGTCTTGTGTTTCTACTTTTTAATTGAGTGGAATGCACTGGATGTACAGCACTGGCCAAAGTTAAGCTGGTTTGTTTCTTTTACCCACCTTTCCACATCCTCTTAATGGAAAAGGCATTGTTACATTACGTCTTGTTATAGACATCCATCAGCCCTTGCTCTCCATTTTACCATTTCTGTCACCCTCCAGATACCCTGCTACATTATCTACTACACCTCTGACATTTCCCCATCCACACTCCTTCACCATACTACTCAACATCTTAGCACAAGAAATCTGAACAAAGCCAAAACGTAATGGGGGTACCAAGACCCAAAAATAGGAATATATTTTAAATATTGCTCCTATCAACTTAGAATGTTTCTAGAATAAAAGGTTTTGTGTTACCATGCATTTCTGAAGGATATGAAGTCTGAAACACAAATGTCTATCATTATTTAATGAATTTAATCCTTATAGATGTTCCACACATTTTATGGGAAACAGACAAGAAATTTAGGGCAAAAATCCAGACATTCTATGAAAATCTGGGCAGTTGAGAGGTACGTCTATCACTATCTTTATAAGTTATAACTTCAAATATCTTGCAGACTCATAATGCCAATTATTAATCTCACAACACTTTGCTTAGCATGCTGTCTTACTATATAGTCTACCACTTTAGCCTTCAATCTGTTCATTACAGATACTTCATCTCTTTCTCATCCATGGCAGAAAACCTCCAGCCCTACTCAGATGCACTACTGGTAAATAAGAATACACACTCTACTGACTGACACCAGCAAAAAAGTAACTTATGCTACTATACTATAAAACAATTTCTACTGCAATCCATACTCATACAGAGGTCATTGAACCCCATCCCAAAAATTAAGGATATTCTCCAAAAAACTCTACCATCTCTAACTCAGACTTATACGATCAGAAGATACTCAGCTCAAACCCAGGAGCACCTCAGTTCAACCCTCAATTACAAAACTCAATCACCTATCATATCAGAAATAAATACTTTAAAATTGCTTGTCTTAATGCATGCAGTCTTAATAACAATGGTTTTTCTTAATAACAAATGAACCATTGTTGAAGCATGGTTGGTAACATGCTTGTCGGTGTCAATGCCACAACAGTGGTGCAAAAGGCCATGGGTTCCATTTCCAGACCAGGTAGTTTGATTGCTGACACTGCAGTGTTGCATAAGGGGAGGTGGGATTGCTGTACTCCTGAGTGTGTTATCCTTTGGATAAGATGTTAAACTGATGTCCCATCTGCTATTGGTGGTAGCTCAAGTGGATATAAATGATCCCATGGCACCTGTCAAAAAGAGTAGGAGAAAGGTCTCCAATGCCTTGACCAAATTTCCTCTAGCAATATCAATACCAATTTGTATATATATATATATATATATATATATTTTTATATATATATATATATATATATATATATATATATATATATATATATATAAAATGACAAAAGACCAAGTCCTACATCTGGTGACGGTACCTCAATTACAGTTGTGGATTGTACAAATTCTCATACTGCAAATAACAACTGTCCCAGTTGGGTATTCTCTTATATCACATTATATGGGCATACTCACATTTGGAGTGATGCAGTTTATATTCCCCTACCCTCATCTGTCTCTCTTTTATATAGAACTCTACAACATGTGCTCCCTAAAGGCATATATAACAATACAGTTATTTTTGGTGATTTCCAATATCTATTTTATTGGCAAAGACTCTGCCTCTGAACAAAATATTGCAGTAATTTAGCCTGTCCCAAATAATACAGACTCCTGCTCTTGCCAGTGTAAGAACCATCTCTAGCTCCATACTTGACCTAATAATAACCAACATATTAAATAGGTCTCTTCACACTGAAATACTCCCCAGTGCACTAAGAGACCACTCAATTATTTTATCTACTCGGTCATTCAAAACATGTAAAAATGCTCCTCCCTAATAACAAGCTACCAAATCTCAACACCCTACTCAGTGCTATACATCAGACTCCCCTTTAAGCCATGTCTCAACCCACCTCTACTTTAGAATTTTTCATCACAAAACTGATTACAATTCAGGATACACTGTATCCCTTATAAGAAGAAGGCTTAGATCACAGTATTGCTCATGGCTTTCAGCGGACAGTGAAATTAAAATTAAAACCAGAGATTCATACCTCTCAACCTCTTAGAGCAAGAAATCTGGACAAAGCCATTAGTAATGGGGCACAAAGGACCAAAAATAGGAACGCATTTTAAATATTACTCTTACAAACTTAGAAGGTTGATAGAATAACAGGTTTTGCATTGGCATGAATTTTCTGAAAGATATGAAGTCTAAAACTCAAATGTCTGTCATTATTTTTTTACTTCAACCCTCAATGATTTACCAGTGATTTGTATGAGAAATAGTTTAAAAATATGAGGCAAAAATCTGAACATTCTGCAAAAATTCGTACAGTTGAGAGGGAAGATTCAGCCTGGAATAACTGGAAATAACTGAAAAAGGAAATCCAACAATACAGAGCTACATCAAACTTTTCTGTGTTTAAGGAAAGAAATAAGCATTGAAACAAATACTGCAAAAGTCATTCACCTTAGACAGAAACAGGAAGTAAACTGATCTAGACCCAACCAGTTTTGGAAAGAAATAAAAACACTTAACAGGGACATTAAATAACTCTTCAGCTACCAAGAATGAACCCTTAACATTAAATCATTCCACCGTTACTAATGATTATGCTCACTTATTGCAGTACACGATAAACAACATAACTAAAGCTTTTCCAACAATTTACTCACCCACTAAGGAAGAATACTAACCTTCATCCCCTGATATATACCCTCTAGCCTTTTATGCAGCAACCTTTCACTCCTCTGAAATTTCAGTGAAACAGATTAAGTCCTTACTTCTCAGAATAAACAATTCAGGATCTAAATCCAGCAGTGTTCATCCCACCTTCCTAAGGCTTCCTAATACTACGAGAAGAAAAAATCCCTAAACCCTTACTCATATCTTTGACCTCTGTCTTACCTCAGGCACTGCCCCACCAGCATTCAAGCACACAGTTATGATCCCTCTACCTAACATCACTTTTCCTGACGCGCTGAATGACTATAAACCTATTTCTACCTGTGCCCTATTACCAAAATATTTGAAAAAGTTTTATACAGGCGAGTATTTAAGCACATTATTGTCGCCTCACAGTAAGACGCTGTTAGGTTCGATTCTCGGCTAGAGCGTCTTCTGTGTGGAGACATGCGTGAATGGGCGTACCTTCGTTGAAGGTTGTGCATCAGAGCTGGTAACTCGGCACGTAAAAATCAACTACCAATCATTAGCAGACCGGAGTTCCGCTGTGGCGACCCCTAACCGGGAAAAGCCGAAAGACACAACAACAACAACAAATATGGCCTGTTATGTGATGCACAGCATGGCTTTCACAACTCCTTCAGTGCCTTTACTGCCCTGGTAATGGCCACTGATACCATTTACTGCAACCTCAATAAGGGACTTATTATTGCAGGTCTCTTTGTTGACATGACAAGGGATTTTGAAACTGTCAACTATACCCTTCTTCTCAACAATCTCAAAAGACGTAACTCTGAAGATAACACTATGTGCTGGTTTCGCAGCTATCCAAAAGACAGAACCTTCCAAGTCCATAATTTCTCATTCTCTACTGCTGGTAAACTTAATGTAGGTATACTGCAAGGGTCTGTGCTAGGTTATTTTCTTTTTCTCTTTGTTAATGATCTCCCCATAGAGTTACCAAATATTAAATTAACATTGTATGTGGATGATATGCTGTTCCTGCAGACAAGTACTAGCCAGTCTGACCTGCAGATTACAGGCCATTTCACTCAGATATGCACCTGGACCGGTTCTAATAAACTTCTAATTAACCCCAATTAAACCAATGTCATGGTCATTGCCTCAGCCGAGTAATTACCTTCCTCCTAATTTCTTAACAGATCTTAATGGGAGTACAACTCCTAACCTACCCACTCCTTTACTACACACAAAGAGTTTGTAACCAATAAAGTCCTTGCTCAATTCAAACTGTTTTACAATATCAGTCACCTCCTTTCACCTGCTGCTTACAAGGCTATTGTTAAAAGTATTTTAATACCCAAACTTGAATATGGTTTTGCTTTTCTCATCATCCATTCAGCCAAAAATACTTACAGAATAAAGACTGCTGAGGATAAAATCTTCAGATTCATTCTATTTGCAGACCCACAGATACATTATTACAATTTGCTAAAACAATTCCAAATGGCTTTCAGTGCATCACAGAGCCACTTTTCTTCTAAGTACTCTAACTTACAGGGTGCTAAAACACAGTCACTGACCCCTTTCAAAGTGAAACTACCTTTACAAGACAACCCTTATGTACTCAGAAGTATACAGGGCAACAGATTCAGTCTAGTGATTAGGGGGTGGGAGATTGACATAGGGGGTGGGAGGTTGGCATAATGGTTAAGGTATTTGCCTTATAAACCAAAGGTGCAGGGTTTGATTCTCATATGGGGTAATTGGCTAGGCTTAAAAATGGCCCACAAAGGCAGTTAGCCTAGTACTAATCTATGAACCTAATCTTTCTATGAACCTAGTACACCCTCCATTTAAAACTGCTGTAGGTGAGACAGCCTTCACTAGACTGGGACCTGCTACCTGGAACCACCTGCCTATAGACATGAAAAATCTAGAAACCATTAAAGGCGTCAAAAATACACTTAAAGAGCATCTCTTTGCTGTACCTACCTGTATCTGCTACCATGGCAATGGTTAGGTAACTTATCATCCCATATCATGAATACTAGAATATATTTAATAAACTTTTCTCAACCTCTTAATGTGGCATCTTATACATAAATATTTCACATGAAGAGGAATGGGAGTTCATGTATTATATATATAATTGCACTGTATTTTATCCACATCTTAGCTGGCTTTTTTTATATATCTTTTTTTAATGCACTCTGACTGGATCTTTTAATGTTATACTGTCTGCATTTAATTTTATATCTTCTGAATTTTGCTGTTTTACTAATTTTGTATATAATGCTGTTTATTGAAAGACTGTGGTGTATTTTCTGCTCTTTGAGCTCGGGTAGTGACTGAAAAAGGATGTAGACCAGTCCATTTACCCCTGAACAAATAGTAAATAAATAAATGGATACATAAATAATGTGATTTTGTGTGTGTATGTAACAGTGGTCTGAGTTTTAAAACAGTATGATGCATGTGTGTATAGTACAGGTTTTAACTTATTCAATGATGCAGAAGATCACATGATCTAAATGATATTCCAGTAAGCCTAAACTCATGTCCTTGTTAAGGCACTTAACTGTTCTTCTTCCTTGAGTTTGTGTTATCTTAATCTACAGACTACCTAACCTTCTCTGTGGGATGGAGCTAAGCCTCTTAAACGCTGCATGAAGACATTTGGTCAAAGCGTAAGAAATTTAACAGTGCCTAAGCAGAAGGCTTTCTCTGTATTTGTGTGTGTGTGTGTGTGTGTGTGTGTGTGTGTGTGTGTGTGTGTGTGTGTGTGTGTGTGTGTGTGTGTTTACATTTGTAATAAGCCTTGCAGTTGATCTTTGGCTTATGTTCTTTTGCAATTAACAGCTGTATTGTTGTGCAGCATTTTTTCACAATGCCTAAGAAATTATTTGCTGTTTATAATGCTCTTGTAATGAGATACTAATGCACAAAACTCTGGTTCTTGTACTTCTCATATGTTGTAACAAAAAACACTTATAAATATCACCAAACATCTCCATCCTGTCTAGAGCACAAATATGATAAAGATAGGAAATAAAATACATTGCTTTGCTGGCTGGTGTGTGCCCTTGCAATTTTGTATTCTAATTTCCTGGTTTTCTTACATCAGAATGCCTCTTCCAATACAACAAATACATTTTAGCTGATGTGAGAATGCCTTTTATCACCTCACAAAGAAAATACATTTAGCTGCTTTAGGGAGTTGCCAGGTACATACTTCACATAAAATGAAAGGATGTGCAGGTTTTTATTTGTGAGTAAAAAGGGCCAGGGAACATGCAGCAGTTAACAGAAATAAGAAACAAACAGAATGGCAAAAAAGGGTTTCTTTTGTTTTCTTGAATGTGCAAGCAATGTGGATCTAAGAAAGGGGGCAGGGAGTAGATACTGTCAGAAATAATAAATGAATAATAATAATAATAATAATAACAAACTTTTATTTTACTTTTGATTTTTTAGGCTTCCCACAGCAGACCATCAGCTGCCACCAGTTCTTATCCTCATTCACTGAGCTACCATACCTGCCCTAATCTCCTTTGGACCATTCCTGACCCATGTCTGTGGCCAGTAAAGAGATCGAGAAGCCTGGTGTAATGTTATACTGCTGATAATGTAGTGTTTTTTGATCTTGCTACCCCACGTATATGCCCAGTAACATTTATGAGGGTTGAATGCACAATGGGGATCAGCTCTGAACCACCTCTCACTTCCATAATAGGCTAACATCAACACAATGCTCCACACTTTGTAGCCTTTCATGGTTGTTTCTCAGATGTCCACCAAGGAAACTAGCCAGTCTAGTGTGCCCCATTCTCACATCCCTCTGTCCTCCTCCCAGGATGGTCATGTCCTTCCTTTCGAGCTAGCACCTCAAACTTCCGATGCACTACTCAACTTCCGATGCACTACTCAAAGCCAGGTTGCTTTATCCCTCTATGGCGCAGCACTGTTTTTTTTTCTTTTTGATTTTTTGTTTCATTTAACTATACATAAGTAATCATTTTCCCAGCTGGATGCCCCCCTGCAAGTTGTCACCTTGGACAGCTGCCTTGTGCACCCTGGCCTTCCTATGGCTCTGATTCTACAGGGAACATTGAGCAGACAAGGGATAAATACAAATAAAAGCAAGAATGCCCATAGTGGTGCATTTAAGAGTACTTAATACTTACGTTGTTTCTGAAATAGAAACCAGGAAATAGGAAATGAATTAGAATGATAAGCAATGTGGAATTAAACGGAAAAAGCACTAAGAGGAATACAAACATACAGATGAGAAATGTAATGCATGTTACTGTAAGAACAAAACTATACAGGATGCATTTTATGATTAATAAGCTGATATTCCATGTTTTTCACTTTGTAGGGTTGTTTTAACTAATTAGACTTTGTTTAGTGTGCAGAAATGGCACTTCAAAACGTTTCTGCTACAAGTGCTCACTGTGGTCAAAGACCACTGTCTGAAAGCCATTGACTCAAGCATCTTTTAGCTTGTACAGGTGGTCACTCACACTCAAACCTGAATGTGAGTTCAGGCAAGCAGTTGCTGCACCTAACTCAAAGACATTATTTGAGTTTGGGTGGTGTAAGTCCATCAGTTGTAGGGAGTGAGTGGGAGGAGGATTTTAGGCTTAATCAAAGGCAGAGGAATTTTAGGGTTAGGGAGCAAGAACGGAGTTTTAGGCTCAAGGAGAAAGAGAAGAGCTTTAGGGTTACTGAGGGGGCTGGAGTTTTAGTTTAAGGGAGCGATAAGGGATTTCAGGTTTAGGGAGGGGTAGCAGAGTTTTAGGGTTATGAGATAATGAACTGGGTTTTGAACTGAATGGGAATTTAGAGTTACAGTTAGGTCTCTGGTAGGGATATACAATTTAATAAGGTTAGGTGTTGGGAGGGCTAAATAATTAACCTCAAGCTATTGGAAGTTAGATAACTTGAGCAAGTAAATCATGAGCTAATAGCATATAAACACTTGAAGAAGACCTTTCATAAACATGCCGGCTGTGTATTATAACAAGGAAGTTTATGCTTCAAGTATTTTTTTTCTAAGGCATAGTGATTTTGGAGTTGATTGTTATATTTAGTTGTTTACAGGGGACCTCTTGTGCATGTCTCATAAGGAACAGCCTTTACTGACTACAGAAAACACTTTTTTGTTTGTACTTTATGAATTTTACTGTTTGTACATTGTTGAGCAGATGTTCATTTTATAATGTTGCATGGCCATTGAAGAGTGTCAAAGTCCTCACATTACTCGAGGTGTTAGCAACATTATGTGCTTCATGTACTGATCTTACACATATAAACAAGGGATACAATAGGCGAGTAACCTTGCTTTCATTGTTTCTAACTTTATGAAACTACATTTGAACTAAACTTAACTGTGTTTTTGCTGTTACTAAATAAGCAATGAAATCACTATTAAAACCTAAGAAATGCAAAGTATATGTATAAAAATGGAATTGTGTTTAGACACATTTGCTAAAAAAAAACACATAAAAACAAGACAAACTTTTACAAGAACAAGGTTTACATTCTTAATCTGTTTGTGCTCGACAATTTTCTACAGGTGCTGCAGATATATAATGATAGGAGGTTAACTCTGAATAGAGAAAAATGGGCTCCCTATTTAAATGGTGGCACTCAAAATCCAGAAAATAAGAGACCAAAAACACAGAAGAGCAAATGTCAGAAATCACTCTTCTTCTTTAAATGTCTTATTGCAGGACAAGCCCCCCACACCCCATGAACTTATATATACCAACTCCAAAATCACCATAACTCTGAGAGAATGGAATATTCCAAGAAATGGCATATCAAACTTAGTATATGTAAATACATTTTTTTGGCCATTCATTTTCCATAATTCAGGATTCGCTCTAGCATATCCCAAAAGTTCAAATAGTTACCAAAAAATATGAGTTCAGAAAACATACGGTATAAGTCTATAGTTCATAGCTTGTTACTAGGCTTACAATCCAGGTGATCATTGAGGAGCCTAGCCCAAATTCCCAGTTGCTCCCAAGCAAGGTTGCACAATAGGCATATAAGGGCAGAGAGACTCAAACCCTGTACCATAGTAGTCATGGTTCACAGTCTTAACCTTCTGCATCAATTATCCAATAGTCTCAGAGAAAGGCATTTCTGTAGATCCAAAAGGTTGAGATTTAAATACACCACCAGTTTAGGATCAAACAGCCATAAATAGTATAACTATGAAGAAGTCTCTATTTTTACAGAGACGAAAGCGCTTGACATACTAATAAACCTTTGGATTTTATGGCCATGTACATCTGTGTATTTTACACCACTCCGTGAAGTTTTGTGTTCACAGCTATCAATAGTATGTTAGGCATAGCAACATATTAGTGATTTTTTTGCAATCATAAAGAAACTTAGAAATCTTACCAATAGATAGCCAATGGGTTTAGACTCAGAACAATGGTAAATCATTAGAAAATGAAAGATTGCTTAGTTTCTAATTACATAATGCTGTACTTTGGTTCTACGAAAGAATCCCAGATAGTTGAAAATTTAAATTTACTTGGGTTAGGATCTGTTTTAATCCAAAAAGCATTATGAGCTTGTCAGGCCTGCATCACTTGCATGTGGATCATTCAGTGATGTAGAAAAGAAAAAAAAGGCACTAGCCATAATTTAATGTTGTCAGCATTTTTATTTATATTTGAGGCTTTTTATTTGGTCACTAGCCGAGGCCATGATCTTTGAAAGGTGTACTTATGATTTTCTCTCTGCCTGCTGTTAACTCTAATCTATCCATTTAGGTTTCTGCCCTATACTACTGTTCCCAGAAAGGCTCCCTATGCTGCAGAATAAACCACTCAGCCTGCGAATAACGTGGAATGCTGTCCCACCCTACCCTTAACTTAAAAGACTACTACAAGGTTAAATTACCTAAATTCTTTTGTGAACTGCATAACTACTGTTATACTGTTACTGCGTCCTGCACTGGCAGTTAGCCCCTGAGCCCCTTACAAGCTGTAAAGAATTGGACAAATATTGGTCTACCCACAGTCGCTACTCTTTTTATGACCTAGGGACAGAAGTCAACGCCTTACCTTTTCCAAAAACTGTATTTTAAACTAGCAATTTTACCTAAAATGAAGACATCCCCAGAAGTACATTACAACTTTAAAACTAAACTATATACCTAGCCTGTAATCTCTGAGTACTGGGGTCTTGTGATTTCGTTAAACCCTGCTCCGCTTGCTCTCGTTTCACTTGGGCTTGGTATGTGCCCCACCCTGCCCCCATATCTCACCCGACCCCAGTTGTGCTACATTTATTTGGTCTAAACCACACCCTAGCTCTACTAAACCAATCAGTAACAACCTATAATCTAATTAGCATCACTCTCTGTCTGTTACTACTTGCCCCTCCCCCTGCTATTTCCTCAGCTCTAGTGTCAGTTAATTAGCAATGCTATCTCCCAAAATACTATTGCTAACCCTGCTACCATATCTGCTGCTCATCCCATATCTCCTCTCAGCTTATGAAATCAAGGGTCAGCTGGGCTACCACTACCCTAATTTCAAACATCCACCCTGCCAGTAATAAATAAAAATGCTCACCTCACCCTTTCCCTTGTACCCTACTCCTCAACCCCACAGAAGTACATCCTTACTAGACCTAGCTAAATTAGTCCCAAACCTACACACTATCATAAAACTCTCTTCAAAATCTGGAAACTAATACTCAGGTTAAAAAACAACCTCACAATAGATGGCGACATCCATCCAAACCCTGGCCCAACCCCACCTTTTAAGCCTAACCCCCCTACCAACATTGCTCCATCAAATAGACCACCAAACTTCCTGCTGGCCTGCCATCTAAACATCAGGAGCATAAATAATAAAATTCACCATCTGCATTCCCTCTTAGCTATTCATACACCTGATATACTACGCTTCACAGAAATGTGGCTAAAACCTGCCACTAAGGACAATGAGGTTCTGCCACCAGGGTAGAATATGTTTAGACTAGATCGTACCTCTAGAAAGGGTGGTGGGGTAGCAATACTTTACAAGTCTAACTTATCTGTTACCATGGACATCCAGTAACCCCCCCCAATCAATAACAACAAAATTCTTATCTCAAAACTACATATTAATAGTAACAAAATCATTAACATTGTCTGTGTCTATATTCCCCCAGGAAGGAACACAGATACCCTAGAATATTTCTTAAACTGGTTGTCCATTAACTATCCACAAGGAACCATTGTTCTCGGGGATTTCAACATTGATTGGAATGCTTGTTCCTCTGAATCCCCCACAGCCCATGTAAAACTCCATGGGTTTACTCCGACCATATCCTCCCCTACTAGGACAGGTAAACCCTACAATAAAGAAAGTACCCTAGACTGGATACCCATCAATAACATTCCACAATACTATACATCAGGCACTTTACCTGATGACCAAAATGATCACTGTCTCACCTATATAATCAAGCTCAAGGTAAACTACTCCCAACATTCCACCTATAGAACTATAAGAAGCAGCAAGAACTTTAATCTCAATAAGTTTAATAATGAACTCAAGGCATGAAATTGGTCACCCCTAAAAAATCTCCACCAGATGAAGCTGTCTCATACTTTATTGCCAAATTCCTTGCTGTTCTCGCTGATCATGCTCCCAACTGTACCATCAGAACCAAAGTTAACATTGCACTGTGGATCTCTAAAGACACCAAAGCAAAAATCACACTTAGAAACAAAGTGTGGGCCACCTACCAAACAACAAAAACCCCACTTGATCAACTTAGATTTAGACAGCTAAGAAATGACACTAAAAAACTATAACCTTAGATAAAAAGAACTACTACTGCCATTTACAACAAATACACCAAAATAAACCTCAGAAGTTCTGGGCAGGACTAAACAAACTCTTCCACCCAGGCCAAACCACCACCCCACCCCCCTCAGCCTCCAAACAACAATCCTCTGAAGACATTGCTAACACCTTTAACACCTTTTTCACAGAGACTATCCAATCCCTGGCCAGCCAGCTCACTCCCAATGGCTCTAATCCAAGTTCAGCCCCTACCAATACCCAAGCATCCTTTAGCTTCCAACCTGTTCCTACCCAACTCATTATGACCCTACTTAAGAAACTAAACCCACATCTCTGGCTGTGGATCTCCTCCCTGAAGACTACTTACAAAAGGCTGCAGATGCTATATCATACCCTGTCTCTATCCTGATTAACCAGACTCTATCTGAAGCCACCATCCCCACCATATGGAAAATCTCCCATGTCATACCTCTTCATAAGGGAGGCTGTTCCACCTAACTGTCAAACTATAGGCCTATAGCAATTTTGTCACCACTAGCTAAAATTATGGAGAAGCATGTACACATACAGCTCATGCACTATCTCACCCAGAACAAACTATTGTCCAACACTCAGCATGGCTTTAGACCAAACCACAGCACTACATCAGCCCTCCTCTCTTAATCTAATGTTATAAATCACAATATATCCTCTGCACTCTTTCTAGATCTTTCCAAGGCCTTTGACATGGTCGACCATAAAATGCTTATGAACACCTTGAAGGCCTTTACTTTAAACAATCATGCACTCCAATGGTTTGAATCTTATCTACAGGGCAGGCAACAGGCAGACCATTGGCAGTATAAGTTATCATCGTGCCTCCCCATCTTGCTAGGAGTCCCCCAGGCTCCATATCAGGACCCCTTCCTTTCTCTATCTTTATCAATGACCTTCACACAGTCATCCCAGATGCTACCTGCATTCAACATGCAAATGACTCCACCCTGATTTGTTCCACAACCTCCCCAACAAGCCTACTCACGTTAACCCAAAACACCTTTAACACAGTAGAAAATTGGATTTCAAACCAACATCTGATCCTAAACTCCAACAAAACTAAGCTGCTTCTCTTCTCCCCTACAAGCAGGACCCCACCACCACCCCCCTTCAATATAACAGCAAATAATGGCACCATCATCTCCCCGGAAGCCCAAACCAAACTATTAGGTGTCATAGTCTATAACAACCTCAGGTTTGACAAACACATCAATCAAGGTATAAAAACTATCAATAAAAAACTCGGCTCTCTTTATAGGATCAAATCATTCCTCACCCCACTTGCTAGAACTGCAATTGTCCGGTCCCAGCTACTATCAACCCTTCTTTATGCCTCTCCTCTTTTCTCCAACTTGAACAAAACAGATCTTAATAAACTATCATCCTGCTATAACCAGATTGCCAGATTTGCTACTGGCACACCCTACCAGACTCACCACTGCCTCAACCTAAATATCTTAGGATGGCTGGAACTGTTTTACCTACTGCAGTTCAGTCTACTCATAGTAGCCCATAAAGTTCTTTACTGGCCAGAAAATACGCCTGCACTAAAAAATATAAAGTTCTTTACTGGCCAGAAAATACGCCTGCACTAAAAAATATAATCAGCCCCCTGCAGTAACAACTGCCCACTCCACTCATCCACCAGACTCCGAATTCAAACTGTCAAATCCAACCACTCTGCTGGAGACTCGCTATTTGCGGACTCTGTTGGTAAAACATGGAACACACTTCCAGCAGACCTGACTTTAGAATCATTGCTAACCTTATTCAAAAACAAATTCAAGAATTACCTCAAAACACACTGGTTATGTCCTTGCTCTAACCCTGACTAATGTTCTCTCTATTTCTCCATTTCTTTTGCCTCCATTTTAAGAAATATTTTTTTTTCCATTCCAGGAAGGGAAAAATGAATAAACTGCCACTCATTGTGTCATCCTGAATGTTAATATGCACATATTATCTTTATGTAATACTTTTAGTGCTCAAGTCTGCAACATGTATGTAACCACTATTTACTAAAAGTTCTTTATGTGTATGTATGTAACTACTATTTACTAAATGTTTCTTTATGTCCATTTCTTTCTTCCACTGAAAATGGACATAGATCCAGTTGGACTATCCCGGTTAACAAATGTAAAATAAAATAAAATAAATAAATAAGTAAATATTTGTGGACACAAGCCCATATTAATAAAGATCAAATGTCACATGAAGATATATGTAACAACACCAGATCCAAACTGCCTCAGTCCACAGCTTTATGATTTTGTTGCGTTAAGCCGCGGTGATGCAGCGGTAGCATTGTCGCCTCACAGCAAGAGGTTCTCCCATTTGATTCTCAGCTGGAGCGCCTTCTGTGTGGAGTCTGCATGTCCTCCCCGCGGTCAAGTGGCGTTCAAAAGGCATGCGTGAATGGGCGTGCCTTCGTTGAAGTTTGGGCGTCGGGCTGGCACCTCGGCACCATAAAAATTGACTGCCAATCTTTAGCAGACCAGAGTTCCGCTGTGGCGACCCCTTACTGGGAAAAGCCGAGAGAAAAACAAAACATAAAAGGGAAAAAGAAATAGAGTACATTTTATATCAAGGCAGTCACTCCACTGTAAATAAGTACTTAATGCAATTCCTACAGTTCTCACCTTAAATGAAACAAAAATGGAAATTTGTAATAAATGAATTCTTCAGTGGGCTGAGTTGTGTCAGACAAATTTCATGGCATAACACTAAAACTGATGTGCATCCTTAAAGAAATTTACTAATTGCTAACCTGAACTTAGTATTCAGTGATGGGAAATTCATTTTAATACAAACCAGAGTAGTGGAGCTTTAGTCATTACAAGTCAGAGTTTCACATGTTTGGACATATGGCTTAAAAAGGAATGGTGAGGACATAGAGGGCTATGATAGGGTTGCTGATCGTAACAAAGTTATTATGTGTTCAAAACATGGATGCCAAGAAATTCACCTCGAGAGGAAAGCTTGAGAGCTAAATCTTGGCATCCACATTGAGAAAACACAATAATCGGCTATGATTGCTGAGACCCAATCATAACTTTTTCTAGTGCATGGAGCTTTATCTACTACATGTACTATTTGTTACAAAAAAGCCAAAGTGTTTTAATGGCTTTGAAAGTCAGTAAAGCACTTAGCAAATGTTGTCTTATAGACAGCAAGTAAAGAAATAAAATCAGGGACAGTTTTTAAATACTGTCCTAATTTAAATAAGTTACTTACAGAAAACACCACTCGCATTCCACAAAGTATAATTTAGCACTTTTGTCTATATTATCACAAAAACTTCATCAGAACCGAGTGGTGTATTTTTATTTTTTGTTGTGCCCTACAATTCAATACTGCAGGAGTGACAGTTTTTTTGTTATATATGAGGAAAGCTATTTGTGACTGTTGAGAGTGAAGGAACATCCCTTCCCTTATACCCAAATGTAACAGCACTAGGGTGTGTGTGTAACATTTGTTACACACATTTGAAAGTGCTGTCACAGTCAGGTCTCAGACTACATAAGCATGCAACAAGTTTATCTTTTTTCCAATTTTGAATTTTAATCACTGTGCTCCATACACCACAAAGTATTTGCTAATAAAGACTGAATTTTAATAGGTGTATAGGGATTATGATTCAAAGCTGTGTAACATCCTAACCAAATGTACAAAACAATATAACAGCATCCCAGAAAATGTTAGAGTTGCCAGCATAGCCACTGAATAAACTTAATAAACATTTCTATCATCTTTTACCTATTGATTAATAACTGTTAATTACAATTGATGATTACAGAAAACTCCCTCGTACAGCAACTTGTTTCTACCTCTGCAAATAATGCTCATTTGCAGTATTTGACAAATACATGTTTTTGAACCATAAGAAGACAATATATTTATGACAGCTTTATAAAGCTACAGTTGGACAAAACATCAGAATAGCATAAGGCAAAACCATCTTATAGAACCAGTATTTAAACATTTTCTAAGGCATTATAAATCAGTTCTACATATTACCAAAGGACATCCACTTGCACAAATCCTATTAAAGATTAATTTCAAATCTCAGTGTCCTTCATATGTCCAGATCAGAACTAGTTATGAATAGCGCAATAAGAATTTATGACACTTAGAATAATGGGGAAAAATGAAAGAGTATGCTAACAAAAACTCCTCTGTATTCTGCATATTTTGGAAGTGGGGACATACGTACTTGTAAAACAATCCAACCCTACAAGGAATGCATCACACCCTTAGTTTTAATTTTTCCAAGTCTTTTGGGTTTCTAGTACCATGACAGGAATGGACTCCATTCATAAGTGAAAGTATGATTAAAGTTCATGAAATCGGTATTGTTTCAGTTTTTAATATTAGCCAAAAGTACTCTTTGTAGCACTCGCAATGTACCCAGAATCGACTCCATCTGTAGTTTATATGGAGTTACATTTATCAGTAGCATATTTAAATATGACTATAATTTCTTTGTTATGAGACCCATTGCTCCTACTACTATTGGGACTGTCAAGTTATCTTTTTCCACATTGCCCTTGTTTCTGCCTGCAAAGCCTGGTATTTTATGACTTTGTGTCTCTCTGTATGTAAGATACTGTGACCACTGGGTGTCGCAATGTCAATGACCAATGTTAGTTTTGTCTCTTTTCATGTACTACTATATGTAGTTTTCTCACATCTATTTTCTAGACTGTTGGTAATGGGTGATCCATGTGAAATAAACTTCATCATTCTCTATAATGCTTCATTGGCTCATGTTTCTAATGCTTCTCAGCTACTTCAATATTGTAATATTTGCACAATCTCCAGTGCAACAGTCTTGACACATTATTATGCCTTTCTGTATACAGACCCTCTGCTTTTAGTGTACCAAACGGGTCTATATCATATGTTCGAAGTTTTATAACTTTGAACATTTAAATATCAAATTTAAATGTTCAAAGTTATAAAACTTCAAACATATGTAAAAAAAAAAAAAAAACTAACGGCTGTAATCAGGGGGGCCATATATTAAATATACCAACTCTGAGGCCACACTACAGTGCAGTAAGGGAAATCTTCCCTTTACCGGACTAGTCAGGTAAGTTCCATTTGTTCTGTTTTTTGTTTTGTTTTTTTTATTATATGTTGATGTTTGAAACTTCAAACATTTAAATTCGATTATTTAACGTTCAAAGTTTTCAAACTTTGAACATATAATATAGGACCTATCAAACACAGCAACAAGATATGTGATTGCTTCCAGTTCTGGTTTACAAAACCTGCATTTGTCTGTTTCTCCCACATGTTGAATAGACTTTGTAAACCAACATGTATGTAGTCCACTATCCTGGGCCGCCCAATATTAACCTTTTATTTTTTGGTTTAAATTTGCCTCTCCTTAACCATTCCTGCATCAGATCCTGATTGACATAAGGTTGTCCCAGGAGTTTTCTGTACTTGCAATTCTGTACTTGCAATTATATTTATGCCTTTTCCACATTTCTTTCCTTCTCATTTGATCCTTCAACTTATATTCCTTCTTTTGTTTTTTTGGCACATTCAGTTACTGTCTGATTTTTCTCTACTTCTTCTTCTGGTTTGATTTCCATTCCCAGTTGACACTGACATGCTTGTCCTAAACTAAGCAGGAAAGTCATCTTAGACTTCTTCTTTTTATGTTTTGAAACTTTCACTATGTTTGGATCTGATGAAGTCAGCAGATATGTATGCAGTCCTACGATTGCAAATCTATACATGTAATCAGCTTCAAGAAGGTCCATACCTCCGTCAGAATGAGGAATATATAATCTTGGTATACATTGATTTTTATATATCATTTCATGAGCAAGAAGCATTTTTCATCTTTTCCTGTCCAACTGATCCAATAGCTTTTGGGGCCAATCAATCACCCCAAAACTGTTGAAACAGGAAGAGCAAATTGGTTTATTGCTTGGACTTTGTTCCTAGATGTCAGAGTTGTTTTCAGTATTAAACTAAAGAAAAAAATATGAAAAAAGAAGAAAAACTAAATGCAATAAAAACTTCCTATACCAGGCAAAATAAATAAAACAGAACTTGTGTTGAACGCTTTCGTTCTTTATTCGCATTCATATTGTTTTCAGTATTAATTTCATTCTTGTAAAATATCCCTTAGTGAGTTTTGTTCACATCTGTACATGTTTTATTGTTGATCCTTCATCAGTTCTCAAATATTTATACAGTCCCTCCTGTCAAGGTCCTTAATATCACATTCCTGTCCCAGACTGATATTTTCTTGGTACTGCAGCTTTCCTTCTTTAAATGTTGCATTTGCACATGTAGCAAGACAAAATAACATTCTTATATCATCTGAGAAAATTGTAACCACTTGCAGTTGTGCTTGTAGCTCCTCATCTGATGAACTATACAGTTTTAAATCATTCACAAAAAAGAAAATGAGAGGTCTTTATGCTTGGTTGTTTTCTGGGAGCCAAATTGTAACCATGACCCAATCTGTTTAGTAGACAGCTTAATGGGTTAAGGGCAGTACAAAAGAGCAGCGGTGACAAAGAGTCAACGTGGAATATCCCTCTGAATTTTTATCTCTAGGATAATAATTTGTCCTTTAACATGGCTTAGTTGCAAAGCAGTTTTCTAATCTTTCATGGTTACTGTAATGTAATTGATCAATGTAGGGTGTATCTTATACATCTGTAAGTACTCCTTTACTCATACATGTGGGATGATGTCAAATG
This sequence comes from Protopterus annectens, assembly GCF_019279795.1. Taxonomy (NCBI): domain Eukaryota; kingdom Metazoa; phylum Chordata; order Ceratodontiformes; family Protopteridae; genus Protopterus; species Protopterus annectens. The sequence continues at coordinate 1,370,107,883 of NC_056739.1, forward strand.
CTTTTTTGTAATCAATCCATGTTATACTTTGTCTTCCCTTTTTACAATTCCATTATGACTTTATTTGACAACAAATGATCTTTTGTTCCATATGACCTTCTTTTGTTACACTTTTGTTCTATTGCCACGATTGAGTTTTCTTCTGAATGACTGTAAACTCTGTCAGCATCAATTCCAGTATATAGTTTATACATTGTCAGAAGGCAAGTTATTGGTCTGTAATTTTAGGATAGCTTGCAGGTTCACTCTTAAGGAGGAATATCATTTTTCCTGTTGTTAACCAAACTGATGTCTGTTCGGGATGCACATATAAGTAGTTCTTGCTCAGGGCTAAAATCTAAGTGTAAAGACGTTAATACTTTCAGCCAGAAGTTAAGTACTGCATCTGGGCCTGGGGTTTTCCACTTTGGTGCTTATCTTATTTTTGCTTCAATTTCTGTGACTGTTACTTCAACCCATTTTATATCCTGTACATTTAAACGTCTTAATGTTTCTTTTACTTCTTTGAGCCATTCAGCATCTTTGTTATATTCTGTGGTCTTCACATATATTTCTCCAAAATGTCCCTATTTCTTCTTTTTTGTTAATGTTTCCATTATTTTTGCTTTGTTTCCAAATTCTCTATAAAACTTTTTTGGGTCACAAATGAATTCCTTATTTTGTACTTTTTCTTTATGTTTGTCTGCATGTCTTTTATGTTTTTCTGTCTGTGCTGATATTTGTAGTTTATTATTTGTAATACCTGTGATGGTCGTGCCCTGGCCCAGCAATCAAGGAGCCTCAATCCTTACCACCAACATCAGGGAGGGCATCTCATATAAGAGGAAAGGATAATAAATACACACAGTAAAGTACAATTTCCCTTAAGTGCACACAAAGATCACAGTCAGTCTGGGGCTGGTTGCTCCCTTGCTCCCCAGGTCCCCAATAAGACTCCCCACTGGCACAGCTATAGGGTCAGGATCTCAGCCTAGCTGGCAAGCTAACCTCCAGTGCCCTGTCTGTCCCACCAGTGCATTGTGTCCCTGCCCAGGTATCTGACACACCACACACACTTTGATATAAGTATTTATACAACTTCACAGACACTCCTGGGAAAGCCTGACACAGATTATCCAGCTGTGCCCCTTTACCCAGACTATACAGTAGTAATTACTGCCACCACCAGCTAATAATTATCAGCCATCCAAAGGCCATTAAAAGGGTGTCCAATTATTACTGTGCAATATTATTATCCAAATTGGTAAGTGTGACTAATCAGTCTAAGGCTTATTAGAGTGGCCTTGTACAATAAACTCTATAAATATGCAATGTTCTCTAGAGTTTAACTTAACTCTACACAAACCAGCCAGAGGTAGAAGGTTTTTAAAATATTTAATAATAAATAATTAAAAACACAAGATAATACTACTACACCACAGCGCTATCCAAGAGTTCAGAGATCACACAAAAACTTAAAACAATACAGTAGGAAAGTTCTGATATAACAGAAAAACACAAGTCTAATCTTTATAGTCCTAGCTATTTCTACAGGAAAACATACTTCTAATCTAACTTACTTTCATAACGAGAGCATAAGGCAGTGCTGAGAGCTGGATATCAAGATCAAAATGCTTAGTCTCTCTCTCAGCAATAGTTTTTAAACTCACTAACAAACATCTCTGCTGGGCCCACCCAGATTACATCATTTTGACACTTAAGTTTTCCTGGTATACACATTAAATCATTCTGAAACTTAGTCTGGAGTTCCCAGGTAACAGGCTACATTATTTAATAATCTAACACCTGCTCAGGAAACTACAACAATAAAAGACATTTCACATGTACACTCTAGTAATTATTCCTTAAGTTAAAACAATAGAAAGAATGTGTTCCACTAGCCTCTTTGGCACCACTATCTAGATCAAAAGGGTGTACACGACATTATTTTAACTTCAAAAGAACAGATGTGAAATGCTTGGCTTAGTTTTCCTTACAGCAGATGGCAATTATGTTACAATCTTGAAGTGCACATTTTACAGTGTTTTCTTTCATTTAAGAAACAAGGCTATATTTTACATTTATATTTACAAATGATAGAATTATGTCATAAATTCTATTTGACTAGGCTGGCAGCCTATGCCCCTTCTCTACCAGTCTTCACATCTCCCCCCCCTGGAGAACTCAGGCTAGTTTTTAAAGTGACCCTTGATAAATGCCGCTTGAGAGGGTTAGGTCTATCTGAGGGTACCTCACCCCATTCCATGTCTTGAGAGCCCATCTGCATTGGCATTGCTAATCTCACTGCGGTGCTGGACTGACATATCTAATGCTTGCAACCCCAGGCTCCATTTTAGCAATTTGGCATTTTGCTGACTGGCTCTGTTTAACCATGTTATAGGGTTGTGATCTGTCATAACAGTGAATTTCCTTTCATACAGATTAAGGCTGAAGTTTTTGCAGTGCCCACACTATGGCTAGACATTCCTTTTCTACGGCTGCATAGCATTCCTCCCTGGGTTGGAGCCTACGACTGAGATAAACCACTGGGTGCTCTTCCACCTCTGAAGAAATCTGGCTAAGTACAGCCCCCACCCCATGTTTAGAAGCATCCACTTGCACAACAAATTCTTTGCTGTAATCTGGACTGGCTAACACAGGGGGTCCTCCCAAAGCTTCTTTAAACTTCTGAAATGCTTGCTCACATGCTGGGGTCCACACTACCTTATCTGGCCTGTTCTTCCTTGTCAGGTCTATGAGGGGAGCAGCTATGGGACTATAACTAGGGATGAACTTTCTGTAGTACCCTGCTATCTCTAAGAATGCCCTCACCTACTTTTTGGTAATAGGTGCAGGCCATGCCTGAATGGCTTCCACTTTGGCAGGTTCTGGCCTTATCTTACTACTCCCCACTCTATGTCCTAGGTAGGAGACCTCTGCCATACCCACCTGACATTTGCTCAGCTTAATGGTCACCCCTGCCCTCTGTAGTCTGCCCAACACCTCCCAGACATGCTGAAGGTGCTCTGGCCAGGAATGGCTGTAGATGGCAATATCATCTAGGTAAGCAAGGACAAACTCTCCTGATCCTGCTAGGATATTATCCACCAGCCTCTGGAAAGTCGCTGTGGCATTCTTCATCCCAAAGGGCATCTTTGTGAACTCATACAAGCCAAAAGGAGTCACAAAGGCTGACTTTTCTCTAGCACTGGGAGTCAAGGGCACCTGCCAGTAACCCTTGGTAAGATCAATTGTTGTAAGATACTTAGCCCCACCCAGCTGCTCTAGGGCCTCATCTGTCCTAGGCATGGGGTAAGCATCTGACTCTGTGTGACTATTTAATTTTCTGTAATCCACACAGAACCTGGTGCTGCCATCCCTCTTTGGCACCAGCACTACTGGTGAGATGCAGGGACTGTTGGACTCTTGAATCTCCCCTAGTTCCAACATCTCCTGTACCTCTTTCCTCAGCATCTGTTTGACTCTCTCAGGCACCCTATAAGGGGCCTGCCTAATAGCCCTTTGGGGTCCTGTATCCACCTGGTGCTGCACCAGGAGGGTGCACCCTGGTTTCCCAGTGAACATGTCCCCAAATTCCTGCAACACTGCTCGGATTTCTCGAACCTGGGTAGGAGATAGCTGCTGGGACATTGCTACCCCTTCCACCGAGGTGTCAGCCTGAGTCTCACTGAGGAGATCAGTCCTGAGATCTCCCTCAGACTCCTCCTGCAATCCACTGCAAATGCTCAGCACAAGGGCCTCCCTATCATGGTAAGGTTTCATCATTAACATGGCACAGTTTGTGCCCCTGCCATCTGCCTAGCACTTCCACCATGTAGTTAACATCACTTACATTTCTTACCACCTTGTAGGGCCCCTCCCAAGATGCTTGTAGCTTGTTGCTTCTGACAGAATGAGAACCATTACCTGCTGCCCCACAGCATACTCTCTAGCTCAAGCATTCCTGTCATACCACACCTTTTTATGTTGTTGGGCTTCTACCAGGTTCTCCTAGGCCAAGCCCAAGAGTTCCCTGAGCCTTGTTTTGAAGTTTAGAACATCTGCCACAACAGACTCCTTGTGAGACTCACACTCACCTTCCCACTCATCTCAAATTAAATCTAGAGGTCCCCTCACCCTATGCCCATCCAGCAACTCAAAGTGTGAAAAAAACTGTGGATTCCTGGGAAACCTTTCTGTAAGCAAACAACAGATGGGGCAAATATTTGTTCCACTCCCTCTTATCCTGATCTGCAAATGCCTGTAGCATTGACTTGATTGTAGAGTTTAACTTCTCAACAAGACCATTAGTCTGGGGATGGTAGGGGGTGGTCTTCATGTGCTTCACCCCACAGGACTTCCACAGACTAGCTAGCAGGTCTGACATGAAATTGGTACCTCGGTCAGTCAGTATTTCTTTTGGGAAACCTACCCTGCTGAAAATCTCTAACAAAGCATTTTCCACCTTCTCTGCCTCAATGGAGGACAAAGCCACTGCCTCAGAGTATCTTGTAGCATAATCCACTACCACTAGGATATACGTTTTCCTTGTGGAACTTGGGGTACTCAGAGGACCTACAATATCCATAGCTACCCTCTGAAATGGCTCATCAATCACAGGCAAAGGCATCAAAGGAGCTCTCACCTTGTATGCTGCCTTGCCTACCTTTTGGCACTGCTCACAGATCCTGCAGTACCCTGTTACATCTCTGGAAATTCCAGGCCAATAGACGTACTGCATAATATGCCTCTTTGTATGTTTTATGCCCATATGACCTGCAAAGGGAACATCATGGGCTATGGCTAGAAGTAACAGATGGTAGGCTCTAGGCACTACCAACTGCTGTATTCTCTCACCTTCTAGCCGTCTCTCAGGGGTCCAATCTCTGTATAGTAACCCTTTGTCCCAGTATACAGATTCCCCCTTTCCTTGAGAATCAGGTGCCTCCCTAGCTACCTGCCTCTGGCCTTGCAATGTAGTGTCTGAGAGCTGAGCCTGTCTCAACTATCTCCTTGTAGCCCTTCCCAGCTCCCCTTCCACAGGAAGTCTGGCATCCTCTGACAGTGGTGCATCACTGTCAGCCTGGGTACTATTACTCACCTTTACCTTTGCAGTCACTCTGTCCAAGGGACTATCAGTACCCACAAGCAGCTGTGGCCCACCTTCAGTCTCACTGCTACAGAGTAGCTCTCTCCATGAAGTAACCACCTCAGCAGTCCTGGCTGCAAGCATGCAGCCTGTTTGGGTCTCCCCCAGGCTACCAGACCCACATGCTTGTCTCCAAGCCTGACTGCGTGTAACTGCACAAGCACAGGGTACTGCACTATCAAAATCATTCCCTATCTGGACATCTGCAGGTATATTCTCAAACACACCTAATTGCTGGCTTCCTTTTCCACCCTCCCAGTCAAGGTGAACCCTAGCCAAAGGTATTTGGAATGGGATCCTTCCTAAAGCTCTGACTGGAGTAGTCTGCCCAGGCAAGTAGTGCTCTTCTGTAACCATTCCAGGCTTTACAATGGTTATATCAGCGGCTGTGTCTCTCTTGGCAATGGCCTCTTTGCCATGCAATACAATAGGATATAGCCGCTGGTGGAAGTTTGGTACCCTTGTTGTCCCAAGACAACCTACTATTGGCATTTTGTCTTTCCCACTTACTGACTCCCTCACCTTTGGTTCCCCACCTTGCCTCAGTGGACATCTGTATGCTACATGACCCCACTGGTTGCATTAAAAACATTTAACCCTAGCACCTGGACATTTACCTGGGCTAGTGGCTTCCCCTGATACTGGCAGATGCTGTTGGGGCAGTCTGTGCTGTCCACCATGGTTTCCTTTAGACCCATGAGCAGTACTGGGGGGGTCCCCTTCCTGTGCAGGGCTGCCCTGCTTTCCAGGTGTAGGTCTCTCTTCTTCCCCAACTCATCTGAAGTAGCACATTGTCTATCAACTAACCAGATCCTCATGTCCTTAGGCAAACTGCTAAGGGCTTGTTCCCTTACCAAAAGGTCTGACATCCCTTCAAAAGTGGCGACCTGACATCCACTCACCCAGCTATGAAAATAAGTACTCAGTTCAGCAACATATTCACATACATTTTCATCTGCCTTGCATCTGTGCTCATGAAACTTTTTCCTATACATTTCAGGTGTTAGATTAAAGCATTCTAAAAGACATTTTTTACAGCAGTATAAACAAAACAGACAGAGTCAGGCATTTGTGATATACAAGTTATAGCTTTCCCATGGAGTAAGGGGGTCAGGAACAGTACCCAGAGCCTTTGGTCAACACTATACTGTTTGCATACCCTCTCAAACATATGAATGAAACTATCAGAATTATCCCTCTCTTTAAATTGCGGAAGAAATTTACTGACCTGTTGTGCTTCTGGGGTTCAGTTACTCCCTTCATCATTACCTCCATGACTCTGGTGAAGAGTCAGCATTTCTCTCTCATGCTTCCTTTGACTCAGCTTTTCTTTGGCTTCTATCTCCAAATGCCTGGCCTCCAACTCAAGTCTCTTTAGCTCCAGATGGATTTTTAAGTCCACTGCAGAAAGGTTGAGCTTTCCATTCTCTGAGCATATTGTATTTTCACTGCCAGTCGAGGATATTGTATCTCCACTGCCAGTCTGATTGTCCTTCTGGATGCTGTTTTCCAATGCAGCTGTAACCAAGGCTGCAATCAGGTCTGCCTTAGTCAGGTTTCCATGCACCAGTCCCCTAGCCTGGCACATCTCCACCAGCTGGCTCCTTGTCAGCTTCCCATACTTCTCTGCTGACATGCTGCCTGCTCACCCTGACTGACTAAGCTAACAAAAGAAATAAAACAATTGTGATCTGAACTCTGAGTATTCACTGCATGGCTGTTTTAGAGTATAAAACACTTTCAGAGATCACTATACATAAGCTACAGGATTCACTCTACCCACACCACTACAAGCCAATTAGTGTGTAAAGTGGATCACATGACTGCCACCACAATGTGATGGCCGTGCCCTAGCCCAGCAATCAAGGAGCCTCAATCCTTACCAGCAACATCAGGGAGGGCATCTCATATAAGAGGAAAAGATAACAAATACTCACAGTAAAGTACAATTTACCTTAAGTGTACACAGTGATCACAGTCAGTCTGGGGCTGGTTTCTCCCTTGCTCCCCAGGTCCCCAATAAGACTCCCCACTGGTACAGCTATAGGTCCAGATCTCAGCGTAGCTGGCAAGTTAACCTCCAGTACCCTCTCTGTCCCACCAGTGCTTCGTGTCCCTGCCCAGGTAACTGACATGCCACAGACACTTTGAGATAAGTATTTATACAACTTCGCAGACACTCCTGGGAAAGGCTGACACAGATTCTCCAGTTGTGCCCCTTTACCCAGACTATACAGCAGTAATTACTGCCACCACCAGATAATAATTATCAACTACCCAAAGGCCCTTAAAAGGGTGTACACTTATTACTGTGCAATATTATTATCCAATTGGTAAGTGTGACTAATCAGTCTAAGGCTTATTAGAGTGGCCTTGTACAATAAACTCTATAAATATGCAATGTACTCTAGAGCTTAACTTAACTCTACACAAACCAGCCACAGGTAAAATGTTTTAAAATATTTAATAATAAATAATTAAAAACACAAGACAATACTACTACACCACAGTGCTATCCAAGAGTTCAGAGATCTCACAGAAACTTAAAACAATACAGTAGGAAAGTTCTAATATAACAGAAAAACACAAGTATAATCTTTATAGTCCTAGCTATTTCTACAGGAAAACATACTTCTAAAGTAGCTTAATTTCCTAAAGAGAGCATAAGGCAGTGCTTACAGTCTCTCTCTCAGCAATAGTTTTTAAACTCACTAACAAACATCTCTGCTGGACCCTCCCAGATTACATCATTTTGACACTTAGGTTTTCCCAGTATACACATTACATCATTTTGACACTTAGTCTGGAGTTCCCAGGCCAATAGGCTACATTATTTAAAAATCTAATACCTGCACAGGAAACTACAACAATAAAAGATATTTCACATATACACTCTAGTAAGTATTCCTTAAGTTAAAACACTAGAAAGAATGTGTTCAGCTAGCCTCTTCGGCACCCCTATCTAGATCAAAAGGGTATACAAGACATAATTTTAACTTCAAAAGAACAGATGTGAAATGCTTGTCTTAGTTTTCTTTACAGCAGATGGCAATGTTGCTACAATCTTGAAGTTCACATTTTACATTGTTTTCTTTCATTTAAGAAACAAGGCTGTATTTTACATTTATATTTGCAAATGATAGAATTATGTATCAGATTCTATTTGACTAGGCTGGCAGCCTTCGTCCCTTCTCTACCAGTCTTCACATCACCCTTACTGTGTAACTGTCAACAGGAGTTCAAAGATCATCACTAACGAAATGCTTGGTAATTAGGAAATCTGAGCCATTTTCCCTGGTCATGAATATGTAATGAAGTTGCTCTGGAAAGACTCCATTTGTTTCAGCTGTACACTCTAAACATACCATGTTTACTCCAAGGCAATCTATTTAGAAAATACAGAAATTCTTGGAAAAAGGTCAAACATTTAACTAGGGCCATTCCAATACTAATGCGTCTCTCAGACATCATCCCAGAGTACAAAAAACTCACTTTTGATACTGGTTCAGCAGTTTACAAAGTGATTAGGTGTGCAGAAATACATCTATAGATGGCAAACCGACTAGATCAGTATTCATAGACAATGGTGCAACTGCATGGCCATACCAATAGCCACAGATATCCAGTTACTTAGCCCAAGAAGGAGGTCTGACCAAAGCTGTGCACCAGCTTTGATGGCTTTTAAGTCATACCTCTAGATGAATGATGAATTTCTGCATTGTCCCAAAAGGGATGGGTGACTAATTGATTTCTGCAAAAAGATTTTGAAGTCAGAAATAGCACTATGGACTGTTTTCAGAAGTTAAATTTATCAGCTGGACCAATCTTTGTCACTGATATAATGCTTGCTGGGTCATGGAGCTGCTGTTTTGGGCAACTGAGGAAATCATCAGGCTGAATTTGTGAATGGTTAGAGCTATATAATGTGCTGAATTAAAAAAAAAAAAGTGAAACAATGAACCATTAACTTGTACAAGTAATGTTGCCTGGGGTTAGGACAGATACATCTACTTCAGTAGCAGAAGTTGTAAGGAATTGTGAATATTTATTGACAACTAAATGTCTGACCATAGTTACCACTGAGTATTATTAATATATAGGTGTAGGGTGTGTTCCCTATAATTACAATACTTTTATTCAATGACAAGAGGATGTGAATAAAGATAAATACTTATTAAATGACTTTCTCTAAGCATACTTACCACACAATGTTAATAGTATGTAGATATTCTGCATGCACCTTTTTAAGTTGCTCTTCTTTCATAGACAGTGTTTTTTCCCCCAAAATGCTTTTATTCATTTTATAACACATTAACTTAACAGTATAGTAACAAGAAAAAACAAATAAACTATATACAATGTCCATAACAATTGAAAAAGCAATATACGTAGGAGAACACTTAACATTTCTCTAACAGATTAGATAATTTTGTCCAAGCAATTAAATGATGAGTTGTGTTGTTAGTCCTTGCTTTTATAGTAGCAATCTCATTCTTACAAATATATTTCACAAGATGAATAAACTCAGCTTTAAAGACAGAAGTAGATTGGGATTTCAAATTTTTATTAACAATTTTCTTATACATTATTGCTAGTCTATGTGGGGTGAAAAAACATCTATGTAAACATTTCCATGGGTAAACATGCCAGAACAGGGAAGATGTGGATTACTTCATCGACAGTAAACAGAGTTTTTTATCCTTTTCTGAGAATACTTGTCTATTAACTTCACTTGAATAATTCCAAAAAGAAACATCTACTTTGCTAAAATCATTTATGAGAATTTTATAAATAACAGATATGTATGAAGTGTTCTTGTGTGAGCTATTAATAATTGTTGAGATAAAATCCCAGATTTTTAAGTTACTCTTATTGTATACATGTAATGAGGGTACAAGCTTAGTATGTATAAAAGCCTTACAAGTTTGGATGTCTAGCCAACTGCAATTTTGCAAACTATATCTGCTGATCAAATAGTCTGCAGAACTTATTTTATTAGCTGAGAGAAATTGATTCCAATATAAAAGGTCAACCTTCTTAAATTCTAACATTTTCTGAGTATCAAAAGATATCAAACATTCATTTGTGTAAGCAGTAGGAAACATAATTATTAGTAAATTCGTAGTTAATTGATCAGAAAACATAAGCTTTTTGAACAACAGCAATATTTGGTTTATAAGAGGTGTGAGAACAAGTTTTGACCTTTCACTTTGAATGTATATTTTTGAAATCCATATAAAGATGTTTGTATGTATTTGAGTATTTGGTTCAAGCAATGTCCTATTACTATTAAGAAGTAAGCTTTCATGTACTGATTTCCAATATGATGTATAAGAAGTATTATTCCAAACCAATACCATGTTAATAAATGCGGAGTTTAAATAAAAATCAATATTCAGAAACCCTATACCCCCTTCATCCCAGCTTGTGGTGTGCCAGAGAAGAGAAATTATTGTTTTTTTTTTGGGATACCAAAGGAAGTTGAGTAATAAGTTATTCATTTTCTGTTTAATTTTGACAGGTGGGAGAATTATTAGAGCTTTGCCAATGAATAAAATTTTAAGTAACAGTTTTAAGTAGTTGTCACTGTGCAGTATCACATACACATTAAAATAGCTTTCTCTTGTGTAGTTAATAGCAGGACCTCAGATCAAGGGCAAGTACTAACAAGATTAAAGTGATCAAAGTACGCTTTAGTCAATGGAGGACAATACAGGAAGAACTGTCCTTCCCCTGAACTACAATGACCTTGAAAGTGTGTAGTTAAGTGAAATACAAGTGGTAGAACTATCTGCCACCAAGACAAATTCATTCTCATTATGGTTCAGACTGTGTTTTGTCATTTGGATAAAAATGTGTCCTAAGATTCATTGACTGGACCACCTAATGTAACAAATGCTATGTGGACTAGCTATACATATGTATGCAGAAGCACATACCAAGCTATGGTACTATTATGTAACAATACGTAGTAAGAAAAAGGGTATGACACCTCTCTCTAGTCTGTGTGTTACACTTTTTTGTGTGTCCTGCACTGTATAGTGTCAGTTGAGATACAACAAGAACACCCAAAAAATAAGCCAGTCTTATACAGTAGTTGTCTGTACCATACATTTGTGTAGCCATGAAGGTGGTTAGCTGGAAAAGTTAGCTTTATTATTAGGTGACAGAGCACAAGTAGGATTTCTGCACTAAAATCAATGTACCTTTTGGACATTCAATGCTTTGTGCAGGTTAAAAATAGTACTTTTGAAATAGTGTTTTGTTTAGAAACTCACAACCACCTTATCAGTAAGATGTACCATTACTTTGATTCAGCAAAATTCAATTTTGTCATGAATAGATCTCAGGATGTATGCTGTGTATGCAAGTTTGGTGTGTGTGTTAGTGTGTGCACATGTATGTACAGGTGCATATGTGTGTGTGTGTGTGTGTGTGTGTGTGTGTGTGTGTGTGTGTGTGTGTGTGTGTGTGTGTGTGTGTGTGTGTGTGTGTGTGTGTGTGTGTGTGTGTGTGTGTGTGTGTGTGTATGTGTATGTAGGGAATGTGTGGCAGTTTTAAACCGCAATTTTTTAAGGGGCAAAACTAACTAACATAGAAACGAGTGATGTACTATAATTAACCATATTGTGCCACAGAGATATAATTTTTGTTCCTAACTACTCTGTCATCTTTGCAGATTTGACTTATAGCCTGAGTTTTATTGGATCAACAGCTGTGATGAGTAAATTCAAAACTTTAATTCTATTAAGATTCAAAGCAATATGGCAACACTTCCATCTCATTGCTGAAATGTGAAAGTCAAATTTATAGCAGTATTTTATTCATTGTTCGAAGGCAAATACAGATACAGTCAGTATGGGGTTCATTTGGGCAGTGTAATCCTAAAGAAACAAAAGCAAAATAGAAATGATTGCAAAGGATGTATCCTTCATGGTCAGAATGACTATCCATGGCTGCAGAAACCAGCACAGATTCACTTACAGATACAGCATTCTAAAAGAAAAGACAGAGATGTGTATCAGTAGATTAATACGACAAATGTGCAAACAGAAAACTTAGATGAATAATGCCACTTCATCCTCTAGTGCAAGAAGGACTGATCAAGTGTGATTAGATATGACTGCAGTCACCTGTAAAATCAATTAAAGTGTAGTTGCCCATAATGCAATGCATGGCAGAGGTCCATGTGTTTCACCAGAAACAGGAGTGTAAATGTGAGATCAAGAGTTGTCATTAAGTAACAGAAACACAAAACAGCTGGATCCAAGGATGACAGCTTTCTGTAAATCGCCTAAATAGCTACCAGGAAATCAGTGATGCACCAAAAGGTATTCTGTGAGGTAAGAGGCATTATATATTACACTAATGATATAGAATTAACCCAAATGTTAGACCGAGCATGTCATGAGCTTTGCATATCAAACAAAATTGTTCAGTACACATTTCTCAAAAGTCTTTATTATCAAACAGTCCCTTTATATGACTGCTTTCTTTGCTGGCCTTCCAAATCTGGAGTATTTAACAGGATTACTTTCTGCAAACTTTTGATCTTCATTCTGGGACAGTTACACTGTTTTACATCTTCTTCATAAAATTGATATGACATTTATAATGGTCTAGTGATGCATTGGCCAGCTCACAGCAAGAGTTTCTCCAGTTTGATTCTCAGTTGGGATACCTTCTGTGCAGAATCTGCATATACTCCATGCATCTACATGGGTTTTCATCCACTGCATACCTCTCAATTGTCCTTGGTTTTGCAGAACATCCCCGATTTGTTTGCACATTTCTGCCTCATCTCTCATAAAAGTTTTGATTTTCTGGTAAATCACTGAGGATTACATTCAGTCAATAATGTCAGGTATTAGAGCTTCATACTTATTGTTCAGAAAAATGTACATTGATTCAAAATGCATTATTGTGTTAATGTTTTAAGTGAAGTAAAGCAATATTAAAAATTGTCATTAATTTTGGACCTTTAGCCCCCCCCCCCCTCCATTATTTTTGGCTTTGTCCAGAATTCTTGAATGAAGATGTTCAGATGTATGACATTCTGGTTTTCTCCAACCTCAGAAAGACATGTGGCAGGTGACTTGGCAGCCTTCCAATTGCCTGAAGGTCTGGGCGCATGTGTGTCTGCATACATTCTAGGATGCACCAGTGCCCCTTCCCACATGAATCTCACTGCTTTGCACCCATTTTCCCAGGTCTGGATAAGTGTTTCCAAGCTCTGTATACTCATTGTATATAGTCATTACCTACATTGTTTAATTACAATACTACTCAGTATACATACTTTTAATGCTATATATAAGTATACATTACTTTTTCTTAATTGGGTATTATTAACTATACTTTATGTATACCTATATTGTATAACATCATTTCTATTTTGCCTGCATGCTTATTTAGTATAAATATGTGTACAGCTGTTTTTCCTTATTTATTTTCCTGGGATGAACCTAACATTCATCCCCATGGACCTTGATGTCCTAACTGGGTTCACAAATCTGAATAAAAATATATATAAATGAATGAATGAATTTAATAAATAAACTAAATAAACAAAGTAGCAATGGTATTTAAATGTGTAAACCCTAGGAGGACTGAACTCTACATTTCTTTGTTCAAGAATTCTGGACAAAGCCAAATTAATGGAGAGGGGCAAAGGCACAAAAGTAGTTACAAATTTTAAAATAAATTCATATAGAAATATTTAAATGCACATGCCCTAGCAGGACTGGAAAAAATGTTTTCATTATTTCTGATTTTGAAGAGTTGACCAATTTATTTGCATAATTGATTGCTAGAGATCTTATACTGATTCTCTTAAAACTTGCTATGTGATTTTCTGTGTTTTCAATGGAACTAGATTAATTCTTATTCATGAAAAAACACTGTTCAATTATGTGTGAAACATTGATTAGTGTCCTATGGTTACATATTCGCATTATTCTAAACTACATTCTTCAGATGTATATTAACAGACTTCAGCTGCAGTTTGTGTATGCCTTAAGTATAAGGGTGATAAATGTTCTAGAAGTTTAGCAGTAGCTCCCCTCAGTATCCAGCACCAGTATACTTTCATGTACAATATTGGATCATACCACTCAACTGTCCAGATTTTTGCCTCATTTGTTTTTGTCTGTTCCTCATAAATTTTTGGTTTACTGGCAGATGATTGACAAGTCACTGAGGATGGAAGTCAGAAAATAATGACAGGAATTTGAGATTTAGACTTCATAGCTTCAGAAAATTCATGCTAATGCAAAACCTGTTATTCTATCAACTTTCTAAGTTTATAAGAGCAATATTTAAAATTGTCCCTATTTTGGGGTCTTTGTCCTCCCATTGTTTTTCGAATTGTCCAGATTTCTTGCGTAAGAGATTGAGAGGTATGTATTGGATACATATTCCCATCACCTTTCCTATCAATATCCACAGACAGAGTATGCAGCTCCATGCCTTAAGGCTATACAATTCTACATAGTCTATTATGTATTATCATTTAGCAATAACCCATGACAGAAAGGCACATGGGTGTGGATAATGCAGGATTTATCCATGGTTGTAATGGTATCATCATGAGGGTGAAGCCAGAGTGACTAAACAAAGCCAATAGTGAGTAGATCCTACATTGCCCATCACAGGAGTAGATTAAGGCAGTTATGCAATGACATTATTTAAGAAAAAGAATCTTGCCTTTCCTTAATAATGTCTTTGTATAAAAGAACTTTTGTGCTCCTCCACTGGCTTATAATGTACTGCCCGTGTTGTAAGTATGTTTGTGTTATGGAAAACAGGGCAAAAAATATAAGGTAAACCACAAAGGTACCAAAGGGTTAGAAAGTTGCTTAAAAACATGAACAAACCCTTTGCCACATGGCTGTCCAATCACAGATCTCAGTAATTGGAAAAAAACAGACCACAATGTACATAGAAAAATGGTTTTAGCATTTTCGTTCATTTAAACTTGAACTTCATCAGAAACTGTTTTAAAAAAAACTCATTAAACACATTTATGCACAATTAAAAATGACATCATATTCAAATGATCCAATAACCAAACGTGTAAGATCCACATCTTAATTTGCTAAATACAAGTTAAAAGAATACAACCAAAGTTTGTTTATAAGAGAACCGTGAATCTTAAGCAGTTATTGGAACGAATGCATAGCATCAAGAATAACGAAGTTAAATATTCCTGTAGTACAGTCCTTGCAACAATTGCAAGTTTTGTAAGTGCATTAATAATGCAGTAACTGTTAGTTTGAACACTGTGGATTTCATTTTGTAGCCAAAGATCACTACAGTTATAACTGTGCTGGTATAGTTTATCTGACTACTTGCACAAATTGTCAAAGTTTCTATATAGGTAAAACTATTTGGAAATTGTCTAAAAGAATTAGAGAACATTTGTTAGCAATCAAGAAACATGATACCAATAATGGTTTAGGCAAATATAGTTTGAACTGTATTGATTTTAGAAAATTTGAGTATTTAGTGTTGAAAATGGTTGACCAAAAGTTATTTGTCAACTCTTTTAACAATTATATAGAAAAGCAAGAGTTAAAGTGGCAAGTTTTCCTTAGAGCTCATTTTCTTTCTGGACTCAACGAGACCATTAGTCTTAAAAGTGTTTTAAAGTACAAGATTGTATGAAGCGTTCATTATAGTTGTTGTGGAGCTTTCAAATTATTGTTTTTCCCCTGTACCTTTAACTTGAATTCAGCCAATTAAGATGTGGATTTTAAAAGTTTAGTTATTGGATTGTTTGGATATGAAGTCATTTTCAGTTGTACTTAAATGTGTTTAATGACTCCGTCATTGTCCATGCTGGTGTGAATGACCTGAGACATACCTCCCTGGACTACATGAAAAGAGACATAGAGGAGCTCTCTGATCATGTAGCCCAGGCCGGTATGACCCTGACCTTGAGTAGCATCTTACCCTCACCAAGAATGATGCCACAGTATAAAGACAAAATGATCAATTTTAACAATTGGCTAAAGTATTGGTGTCATTCAAAGGGGATCCAGTGTCTGTCAGCCTGGGATGTCATGCTTGACAAGCCACGCTGCTTCGCTAGGGACTGCTTGCACCTGTCACCCCTGGGCTTTCGAATATTGGCTAAGGCTCTTGCCACCCCCATAGTGCCTTTTTTAGGCAAGGCTCAAAAGGCAAACCCACCTCCATAGACAACACAAGGAAAAAAAACCTAAGGGTAATGCTGCTCAATGCCAGAAGTCTAAACCTCAAGATGCATGCACTCGAGGCTCTCCTCAGTATGGAGAATATCAATATTTGTGCAGTAACAGAAACCTGGTTCAAGGCTCCCGAGAGCACCCCAGCACTACCAGGTTATACCTCATACCATGCTTTTCGGCCCCAAAACTCAGACCAAACCACAAAAGGAGGGGGAGTATCCATATTCATCAAAGATACCCACACCTCCAGGTTAGTGGCACTGCACGAAGCATCGGAGACCATCCATGTGCAACTAAACAGTGGGCAAAACTGCCTTTCAGTTTGTAGCCTGCTACAGACCACCCTCCCAAACTCAGGAACCCCGCTCAGCTTTCCTGAGAACACTGGAGAATATGAAGGTATCTCCAAACACCATCATATTGGGTGACTTCAACTACCCAAACATAAACTGAGAGCACTACTCAAGCCCCAACACCCTCGCCCAACGCTTCCTAGAATTTATAAACTCAAATGCTATGGAACAACTGGCACCACTCCCACAAGAGGGGAAAACATATTGGACCTGATCATCACCAACATGAGGACTCTATGTCCCATACCAGAGGTATACCCCTCATTGGTAAGATCTGACCATAAATTAATCTCACTGGACATCCATATCCCGTCCCCACCCCCAGCCAAGAAAACCACAGTGAAGAACTTCTCAAAAGCAAACTTCACACTTCTCAAAACCGAGGTGGAATCCTTCAAAGCTCCTGGGCCAGTGGAAAATACGGAACAAACTGCAGATTCCTTTACAAATGCATTCTATGGACACCTACAGGAATGCATGGATCGTGCTATCCCAAATAAAACCAAGACTCACTCCTCCAAAGGCAGGAGACCTGTCTGGTGGACCCCAGCCATAAATAAGCTATACAACAGAAGGAGGAAGCTACTACATGATAGAGCAAAATCCCAAAAGGGGAAGGCATCTCTGATCAGTACTAGCAAGAAACTACGATCCCTCATAAAATTATCTAAGGCCAGCTTCAAAAGAAAAATTGCACAAGATGCTAAAGATAATCACAAGGCCTTCTTTAGTTATGTCAGGAACCTGGGTGGCAACTCCCAGATATGCTCTGAGTTAGTGCAAAATGACAAAAAATACACTGAATCCACAGACATTGCCAACATCCTAGCAGACAGGTTCAGTGCAAACTTCTCCCCCCCTTCCCCCCCAAAAGAGCAAAGGTCTATCCCAACAGAGTGTAGCCTCACTGACATCACAGATGCACAGGTGAGAGCTGCCCTCTCCAAAGCAAAAACACAGCATCAATGGGACCGGACGGTGTCCCAGGCTGCGTCTTACATGAGCTCCAAGAAGAACTGAACCCTCACATAAAGTCACTGTTCAATCTCAGCCTTACTACAGGATATGTACCCAAGGAATGACGTACAGCAACAGTAGTCCCACTCCACAAAGGTGGTGCCACAACGGACCCCGGAAACTTTCGCCCTATAAGCCTGACTAGCCTGGTCTGCAAAGCTATGGAGCGTATCATCATGGAACTCATAAACAAAGACATTGGGAACCTCCAAACACTGGATCCTACCCAGTTCAGCTTTGTTAAGGGCAGATCTTGTCTCTTGAACCTGGTCAACTTCTTTGAAACAGTCACCAAGGCCATAGATGAAGGGAAGGTAGTCCACACAGCCTACCTGGACCTCGCAAAAGCCTTCGACACAATACCCCACTCAGGCATCATAAATAAGCTCACCAGCTTAAATATCAACCCCTATGTCACAAGATGGGTTGCAAACTGGCTCAGGGATAGAATCCACATGGTCAGAATTGCAGGTGCTATGTCAGACTCTAAACCAGTTACAAGTGGCATCCCACAAGGCTCAGTCCTGGGACCTCTCTTGTTCGGTATATATTTCTCTGAGGTACAGGCTAACATGGGAGGACTATGGCTGAACAAGTTCGCAGATGACTGCAAACTAGGTGCCATAATCGACTTGCCGACTGACACAAGCATCCTCCAAAAGGGTCTCACAGAGATGGATAACTGGTGCCAGAGCCATGGCCTAAAGCTAAATGCCAAAAAGTGCATAGTCATCCCCTTTGGGAAAAACAAAGTGCCCACAAATTACCACATAGGTGGTAATCCATTAAGTACGGAAGAAGTAATTAGGGATTTGGGGACCCAAGTAGATAGCAATCTCTCCTTTGACAATCACGTTGCCAAAGTAGTTAGAAAGACCTTCTATATAGCCCACCTTATCACAAAAGGGTTCAAATCTAGATCAAGAGAGGTCATTGTGCCCCTCTACTCATCACTCATCAGTCCCATAATTGAATACAATGCCCCATTTGGGATGTACCTTACCTGACACCTGCAGCAACTGGAAAGACCCCAAAAGTACCTCACCAAGAGGATCAAGGGACTTAAACAGATGGCCTACGCAGTTAGGCTAAAGAAACTCCAGCTCTACTCAGTTGCTTACCGCCTACTGAGAGGCGATCTATGCCTGACGTATAAAGCCATGTCCAAACCAGAATTAATGGACATGCTCCACCTCAGGAAATCCAAATCCCTTCAAGCTACACGCTCCAGGGACTTAAACCTCAGCACAGAAATAAATAGGACATGCTGGAGAGACAGATTCATATCTCAGAGGCTCCCCTCACTCTGGAACAAATCCCAATCCATGTTAGGCAGAGCCCCTCAATGACCCTCTTCAAGAGAAATCTTGACGAGTGGATGGGAGATCATAGGTTTACCCCTGGGATCTCTTCTGTGTCCCTACTAGACAGAGGCACAGTAAACCTACCTTAAAAGGGCTATCTTCTGTGACCTACTATACAGAGGCACAATCAACTAATCTAAAAGGGTGGTGAAAGCCAAACACACTCTGGCTAGGCTTATAAATGCCCTAGGGCAGATAGCCTAGTATCAGCCTATGAACCTATGAACCTATAATGAGTTTTTTTAAAACAGTTTTTGTTGAAGTTCAATATTAAGTGAACAAAAGCACTAAAAACATATATCTGTGTATATTGTGGTCTTATTTTTCAATTACTGAGGTCTGTGTTGGGACAACTGTGTGGCAAAGAGCAAAAAATATGATGCAAATCAAAGACGTTCTGCAAAATCAGAGACAATTGAGAGGTATGGGTTTCTGTAAAATTTTACCAGTTTCAGAACATTAAAAATGTACTTCTATTTCAGAAAGACATACCTCTCCACTATGCCTGATTTTGCAGGACCTCTCTGATTTTGCCTCATATTTTTTGCTGGGTTCCTCTTAAATTCTCATTTTCTAATAAATGGCTGAGGGTTACAGTCAATAAAGATTGCCTAACATTAGAACGTTGTACTTCTTATTCAGAAAATGTATGTTGAGGAAAAACAGTTATTCTCCTAACTTTAAATGTGAATTAGAGTAATATTTTAAATGTGTCCTTGATTTTTGGCTGCTGCCTACCACTACTTTTGGGTTAGTACAGAATTCTTGTCCAATGAAATTGACAGGTATGCAACAATGGGAGCTTTGTCTTTGAATCTCAGTTACCATAACTGAGAGTGGGCTGATATTTTCAGGTAGTTTGGGCAGAATAGAAGTTGCTCCTCTTCCTTTGGGAAATTCTCACGTTTTAATGATAATGATGTTCTATTTAAAAAATATGAAGAAAATCAAGGATATTTTACAAAAGTCTGGACAGCTGAGACAGACGGCTAACAGCAGTATCATTGATCATACTACCAGCAGGCATACTGTTCAACTGTTTAGACTTTTACAGAATGCCCCATTTTTTTGTCATATTTTGTCCTGTGCCTCATAAAATTTAGTATTGCTTCAGTAATGATAATATCTCAGGAGAAGGTCCAGCTACTCAAAAAAAGCTTTAGCAACTGGATTTCTTTCTTTTGCAATATGCTCAATTTACAATGGGCATGGTGATTGGGCTATCCAGTCAGCAGCCACATTTTTTAGTTATACAAACCTATTATTGTATAATTTTACTTTTTTAAAATCAGGCAACCAGAAAGCATCCTCATGCTTGGGCACTGAAAGTGTTTGATGTCCCTTTTACTGTGAAATGAAACTTACTACCAGGAATCCCTGCTATGGCAGCTAGCTCTCTGTTAGATGATGTGTTTCAATGCATCATTTGTTCCTGCTTGAAGAAAATATGGATTAGCTTACCATCTCTTTGAACTAAAACTCCTTCCAACAGCAATAACGCTGTCTTTGAAACACTAACCTTCACATCAGCTTTCTTGGAGTCTTGAGACCTACATGCTGGACTTTCAAGCCACCCTCAAAGCACATCAAAGCACCATCAGACTCCTGCAAATGAAAACTCATTTTTATTAAGCTGGAAGAGATTAAATAATGAACAGACCACGGGATTAAAAGAAAGCTTTGAAAACTATATTATGCTGTACTTACTTGAAACTGCTAATAATATCCCTTTAGATGTCTTCTCCTGAGATATGTGTTAAAAGAACATATAAACACCAAAGCTCTCTCCTTGCAAAATCAGATTTAAGCTGATAACTATGACAGCAAACTAATAATTTTGCAGACATCTAAAAAAGGTAAGTCATTTATGTAAGTCTTTTTGACTGCTAAGCTTGAATTTATTAGGACTTTTCATTAGACCTCAAAAAAGACAAATGGCCTTTGCCAGCATGTGGTAGCTCGGATGATACATTATCTTTCAGACGGTTTTCAAATACCTTGTTATCTTATCCACTAAATGGAATAACGTAGTATTCATTTGGTATGTCTGAGGCTACCTTTCCTCTATCTTTCAGCAAAAATATGTTGGTGTCCACCACTGACAACCTGTTTTAGAACAGAAAGTGTGGATTTCTCCATAACAGTCTGCCTTCCAACTGTCCTTGGAAAGTTCATTGCCATAACTTACTCCCAAAATAATTATCAATCACAAAATCCCAATACTGCTGATAGCTTCCATCCAATTCCCATACGTATGATAGCATTACCTATAAAATCACTATCAAGACAGTTATATTCATTTCAAACAGCCAACAAATTTGAAATGTATTCAAAAACTTGAAAGTGATGGAAACACTGGCATATTACCACAATACTACTACTAGTAATAGTAGTAATAGTAGTAATAATAGTAATACTCCTCACATGCTTTCCTCCTTCTTTTCCAGTCATTCCCATGCCTGAGCAGTATTTTGATTCACTTGAGACCAGAAGAGTATTATTGATAGGTATTATGGCCATGAGAAACATCCAGCATAATTCTCTACAATACTGCCTGGTTCTGTCCTTGCCCTTTGGCATTTATCTCCAGCAGGAATTTCTTTGTAGGAAATTGTCTGGTTTTAATTTGGAACACAGCATTAATTCCTTAATGTCCTTTTTTGGTTATTCTCCACACAAGTAATTGTGAGCACACATTCACTCAGTGAATTGACTGTTACTAGACTTGCAAATGTTATGTTTTCTTTTTGCAGTGGCAGTTTTCTGCTTATTGTAGTTAAGTGTATGCTGTCCTTTTCCTTTCTAATTAATAGGTAGTAACTGGTAGTAACATGTCAGTGTTGTGTATTAGTCTTATTGTGTTTGCTTTTGAGTATCATAGTATTGTTTGTGTAGCCCTTTAAAATACCAGTGATTTTCAAAAATGTGTCTAGTTTGCTCATAGTTATTATGTAATATATTTAAAGCATACATGCTTGTAGTTATTCATTTTGTCAGCCCACCCCCCCCCTTCCATCCCCTGCTCTTCCTATACTTATTAAGTAAGCTTAGACACTATAACAATGCCATGCCTTACCTGTTACTGTTTAGAGACAGTTACCCAGTACAGGACTTTAATGGTCCATAACTGTGCTTGCATGTCATTTTTCAAAGCCAAAGGTTTGCATGCTCCTCCCAAATGATACAGCACTTATTGCTTCATACAGCAGCATGCTCCAGGAGATTAAGGTATCATGCTGACAATGTACATACCCCTTTGGACATTGGTCTGGCTTTGCTTTGTGCTGCTCAGCCCACAGTTCTAACTAGGACATACTCCTTTCATTTCATTGAAGATTGGATGGTCTGTATTAGATTAGTTTCATGATAAGGTGGGTAAATGAATCACTACAAACTTCTTCCCTTCTAAAGGTCCCCTCATGCTAGCTATACTCTTAGCATTGATTCCCCAGCCTTCTTTGCTTGCCTTTTTCAGAACTTATATTTACATAATGGTGACAGTTGTCCATTCGTTATGGGATATGGCTTTAACATTATTATGGACTCTGTAATGGACTAGTCTAGCACTAAGTTAGAGAGATACACCAAATCACAGAAGGTGCAAAGCCTTTTTATTTGTGACCATACTGTGCTCAATGAATGTAGAATTGTCATCTCACAGCAAGAGGTTCTCCCATTTGATTCTCGGCTGGAGTGCCTTCTGTGTGGAGTCTGCATGTCCTCCCAGTGGTCGAGTGGCATTCGAAAGACATGCGTGAATGGGCGTGCCTTTGTTGAAGGTTGGGCATTGGGCAGGCACCTCGGCACCGTAAAAATCTACTGCCAATCATTAGCGGACCAGAGTTCCACTGTGGTG
The DNA here is from genome assembly GCF_019279795.1 of Protopterus annectens. Lineage (NCBI taxonomy): Eukaryota > Metazoa > Chordata > Ceratodontiformes > Protopteridae > Protopterus > Protopterus annectens. The sequence goes on from NC_056739.1 coordinate 1,370,130,811, forward strand.
ACCCCTAACCAGGAAAAGCCGAAAGAAGAAGAACAACAACTGTGGACAATAAATATTTATACAATGAACCCCCCCCCCATCAATATTCCAAAACGTGCATGCCCGTTGCAAATCAGACTCATACTAATGGAAAAGGTCCGGTCACCCAGACTTTTTCCATCAGTATAAGTCTTTTTCTTTTTTTAGATATCAACGGAGAACGGAAGAGCTGCGTTGCTGTAATCTCACTATGTTAAACAGGTTTAACATAGCAAGATAGCTTAAAAAAAAAGCAACAGAGATCTTCCTTTCTCCGTTGCTTTTTTTAAAGCTGTCTCGCTATGTTAAACGGGTTTAACATAGCGAGACAGCTTTAAAAAGAGCAACAGAGAAAAGAAGATCTCCTTTGCTTTTTTTAAAGCTATCTCGCTATGTTAAACTCTTTTAACATAACGAGACACTTTTAAAAAGCAACGGAGATCTTCCTTTCTCCTTTGCTTCCACACACAGCTCTGATGTACTGCGTAAGCATACGCATGTGCAGTACATCAGAACTGTCGCAGAATACCGGATAGCTGTGGAAGGGCAGCACGGAGGCATTATACAATGCCATTATATAACAAAAGTACGTTTTTTTTTCCTTAAATAATGTTATTGTCTAATAGCAATAACCCACTTCTTGGTGTGGGTAATGCTGGATTTACCCACGGTTGTCTTTGTTTGGCCAATCGAGCTTCGCCCTCATGACCAAACCACACCAACTGTGGGTATATCCAGCATTACCCACACCCAGGCATGGGTTATTGCTTAAATAATTAATAACCCAACAAACCTGGCTGCATGCTTCCTGTTCCTGATGTTGTCATGAGCTATAACTTCACTGATTATCGGTTAACATTTCTACTCTTCTGTTTTTTATGCAGCATTTAGGCTAGATTTCTTGCCCTGACACACCTCTCAACTTCTTAGTGCAAGAAATCTTGACAAAGCCTCACGTGATGGAGGAACAAATGCCTAAAAAATAGGGACAGATTTTAAATATTGCTCGTAAAAATTTAGAAAGGTGGTAGAATGACAAAATTTGTTTTAGCATGCCTATTCTGAAGGATATGAAATCTGAAACTCAAATTAATGTCATTATTTAGTAACTTAAATTCTCAGTGATTTGCCAGAAACCATAAAATTGTATGAGGAACAGACCAAAAACATGAGGCAAAACTCTGGACATTCTGTGAAAATCTGGACAATTGAGACGTATGTGCCCTAACTTCTTTCCAAACATAAAGTAGTATCTGTCACAATCTCTTGTTTACAGATACTATATTATGACTGAAAGTTGTATCTGTCACAATCTCTTGTTTACAGATACTACATTATGACTGGAAAGTCATATCTGTCACAATCTTTTGCTTAAATTTGGTGAAAGCTATCAAAATCTGGTCATTGATCTCTTGATATTGAAACAGCCAGAATATTAACGATACTTGCAATCTGCAGCTGCTAAACTCCTATGCCTAAATTATATGCGAAACATTTAAACTCATGTTAGTCAGTTGTACCACAGCCAATTCTATATTGCTTTAATGACTAGATGTCCTTATCAAAGATTTAGAGATTTCACCATTAAAAAGGTTTCTATGATGTTTAGCCACAAAATTCAAGCACATTTGCTGCCTTGAAAAGCTACCATTTAGTGAAAATGCAATTCACTGCTGCTGTAAATAATCAAAGTTTGTTATACCTCAAAGGGGATTCTATGCAGTCCTGGGTCCTGAACTATAGACCTGACCCCTTCCAGGCACACCATCTAAATCAGTACAGGGCTGCAATGGCCATTGCTAAAGTAAAGCATAAATCACAGTCAATCTTTGATCCACAAATCATTAATGCAGCATTTAAAAACACTCAAATTGTATGTCTATGTTTCTATTGGCCATACAGCCTCAGATTTGTTATGTTCAGTAAACAGTTTTCTGGGTGGTCTAAACCTTCCACAAATGCAGCCCACATGATTTACCAGTTTTAGTAATCCCTCTCCTGAAATCCGAAATCTTTGCAGAACTTAAATCCTTCTGGTAAGACTCTAACATGAAGCTTGGTAAATTTTATAAAGCCAAGCTATTCCTCACAGATAAGGATACAGGAATCGCTGCAAATTCCTGCTTACTATTTTCTCCTAATGTATTCTGAGCACCTCATTATTGAAACTGCATTTCCTATGTCACCTAAGTTTGAATAAGCTTATAATAAACAATTAGATTTGCTGCTGTCCAGTATGGCTGCATCAATCATTGTTAATCTTTTAAATATCTTCACTTGGCAGAATTCAATCACCATATAATTGTTGTCTACTTATCTATCACATATAATCTTACACTGCCCTCCCCTTGACTCTCTGTACATGAGACGATTACTTGGAGACATTCCCATTGAAAACATGATTTTCAGTGCATGAGGTACTTAATATACTGGAATCCATAAATAGATACTGTTACTTCTGCTTTACTGCTACTATTGGCAACTTTGGAACATGCTTTCTCACATTCTCAGCTAGTCTCCATCTAGAAAAACACTTTAAAGACTTCAGTAACAAATACCTCTGCAATGGTGCAATAACATAATCAGTCCTCATACATATTTGCTGTCTTCTTAAATTGCTGTTAGTTTGCAGCACCATATCAGGTCACCTAATTTATTCACTCAAGATGATGAGTTATGTTAATACTATTATGCAGAATCTTTTACAGTACTGACTATATTCAGACTTTACTGCAATACATATATGTCAGCTGTAATTCTCGAAAATTGACACCGCCATCAGTTTCCTTACCTTGTAACCATGCACAATACTGCCTACTAATGGTACACACACATTACTTAACTTTTTATTAATATTGTGCAATTTGCTATATTTATGTATTTCTACCATCCTGTCTAAAACTGTAGAATTGTTATACTGTATATATTATTTACTGCTGCTGTTGATGCATATTACTATAATAATTGTTTACTGCATAATATCATGCCATTGATATTTTTCTGGGACTTCACAGAAAATAGAATTCCACAGCTGGACATTCCTTGTTAACAGATAAGATTTCTGGGCCAGGCTGTATTAACATCAAATTATTGCTTCAGTCCTACATACTTTCCCAGAATATATATTCCAATGGAGATACTCCACATCTTAAAAATGTTATATATCACTGTCAAGCCTATGCCTCATAAAGACCCTACTGATATGATGAACTATCATCCCATTTCACTGATAAATTTGGAACTTAAATTATATTGTTAAAGTACTTAAATTAGGTTCCAGCACAGGCGTCTACATTTAACAGTCTTACGTGAGGCTGGTTTTGTAAATGAATGATCCAACAGTGATCACTTATGAGCTCTCCTACCTTTAGTACAAGCAGGCTAGCATAATAAGCCTTTTATTGCAGTGCTAGTGGACTAGAAAATATAATTCATCTCCGTTATTTGGAATTAATTGTTGGAAATGCTCTGTGCTTTTGGTCTATCTGCTGAAATTATATAGGCTATTCAAGCTCTGTATGACCTCCATGAGGATGAAGTCTGTATAAATTCAGATCTGCCTTCTTCTATCCTTGCTTCTGAAGGACACAAGATAAGAATGTACACACCTCCCAGATTTATTTCTAAGTGCTATAGAAGCTCTGCCTCACAGTATAAGGAATTTGCTTTTTATTATAGAATGATCAGAGGTGACTGAACAGGTTAAGATTCTGATGTTCACTAATTGTTCATGATATTCTTATCCAGAGAAACTAAATAGTTTCTGCTGTATGCCTGTGCTTTGAGTTCATGCCACAGACTGAGTTGCTTCTGGTAAACACTGCTGCTGATAAACTGATTCACTCTTCCTCTTCCTCTTCCTAATCATTTATACAGAGCTTGTCCTACCCTTTCCTTAGCATTTATACAGAGCTTGTCTTGCCCTTTCTTTACCATTTAAGCAGAGCTTCTAATCCTCACCAATTATCTGGGAATTAAGTCATTAACATCTTTGTTTGGAATCAACTATAGGCCACTGGAACTTATTTTAACGATCTCTGCAAAATGCTGGAACCATTTCTGTCTTTCCTGTTTGGGTTTTTGTTCCAAATGTCTCTAGTGCCAGACATATACCCATTCCGCCATCTTACAGTTCACTCAGGAAGATCCATTCAGTTTATATAGAAGAGAAAGACAATGATGATACCTGATCAACTGAGGACTACTTTAGATCACAATGGAGGCATGTTTTATTTATTTATTTATTTTATTTATTTGACATTTGTTAATCGGGTTGGTCCAGCTGGGCAGGAGCCCATTTTCAGTGGAGACCCGAAGAGAAAAGCTCCAGTTATAAAACAATTTAGGATTACATAGGCAACAAAAAATATAGAAAGTACATAACCAAGTATCACTCCAAAACATATTAATACAAATATGAATCAAACACATTTAGATTACCGTAAGAGGATTGTCTCAAAGAAATAAGTGTATGACCCCCCCTTTACATATATATATATATATATATATATATATATATATATATATATATATATATATGTGTGTGTGTGTGTGTATGTGTACAAACAAGTTATATACAAGTGATCAAACAAGTGATATACAAGTGATCAAATTTCTTGCCTAGGCTTCAGAGGACGGTATAGATGCTTTCAGAAGTTCAAAGGGAAGAAGCACCATTGTATAAAGAGGAAATATTAGGTAGGTTCCAAGCAGAGACATGATTTGGTATTGAGAAGATAATGTTTGAGTTCCTTTTTAAAGTGTGCAGGGTGTATGATGGAGCGTATGTGTAGAGGAAGTTTGTTCCAAGTGTGGGCTATAGAGCAGTTATATTGTAGTTTGCCTATGTTCTTCTTTGGATGATCTACATTCCGAAGTTGTTGGTTAGAGGTGCGGAGGGTTCTAGAAGGGGTGTAGGTAGATAAAAGAGTAGAGAGAGCTGGACAGGATTAAAGCCTGTATAGAATGGAGTGAATAATTTGAAATTGAGAAAGTAGCAGTAGTTGAGGGAATTCGAGCCATTGTAATGAGTTCAGGGACAGGCAGTGATGGGAGTTGTAGGGGGGGTTTGCAATGAATCTTGCAATTTTGTGGTAAGGTTGTTGCAGTTTGTTCACGGTAGTAGCTTTTATATTGGTTAGTATGGGGGCTGCGTAGAGAAGTGTGGGCAGGAGGAAGGACTGTGCTAAGGTGAGTCTAGCATTTGGAGTAAGGAATCTTTTGTTGCGATAGAGCAAGCCAAGTTTCTGGTGTGTTTTTTTTATTCCTTGCAGTAAGTGTAAGTTAAATTTGAGTTCGTCATCAATAATGACGCCTAACAGTTTAGTGTGTGGTTCAGGTTTTATGATAGTTTTGTTAGAGGATGTTATAGTAAATTTAGATTTATGGTTGGAAAGTGAGTGGGGGAGAAAGAGCAGGAGCTTGGTCTTCTTGGGGTTAAGGATAAGAAGATTGTCAGATAGCCATTTCTCTGTGCATAGGAGTTTTGAGTAAGGTTGAGAAGGTCTGTAATACTACTGGAGATTGAGATGAGTGTAGAGTCGTCTGCATATTGTATAAGAAAAGATTGTCTGCAAGAGGTGAAGAGTTCATTAGTAAAGATGTTGAATAAGAGGGGACCCAAGATAGAGCCTTGAGGAACACCTATTGGAACAGATATAAAGGGAGAGCAGGAGGAGAGCCATTTGACAGATTGCTGCCTACCTGAGAGATAGTTGGAGAACCAGGCAAGGGTGGAAGAAGATAAGTTGAGGTTAGATAATTTAGAAAGGAGTATTGGGTGAGAGACTGTATCAAAGGCTTTGGAAAGTTCAAGGAAGAGGCAGGATATTAGTTGATTGTTATCAAGGGCATTGGCTATGGTATGAGTGAAAGAGAGGAAGGTGGTGGATGTGCTGTGGTGGGGATGGAAACCATGCTGAGTGGGAGTTAGAAGGTTGTGTTAGAGGAGGTGGTTGAGAAGTTGTGAGTGAATGCATTTCTTGAGTGATTTGGAGATGGGAGAAAGAATGGAAATGGGACGATAGTTAGATGGATCAGTGGAGGTGACACCCTTAGGTAGTGGGATAGTATAGAAGGGTTTCCAGATAACAGTTTTCTGTGATCTCCTTCATTCTTTCCAGTTCACTTGCAACTCTCCTCCCCTCTAAGCAGGATGATCCAGTCATTCGCATCTGGCTGTCCTTTGGTAACCTAGCTGGCTCACGTTTAACATTACATCTCCCTGAGACTCTTAAATATTGAATTATGTTTGACAACTTTAAAAATACCTGACATTAAGTATTTAATTAGTTTGGGCATCCCCTTATGGAATCACCCTCACCTTAAAATAGGTATTTTGATAAAGGT